>NC_056745.1:526706656-526947882 GCF_019279795.1 Protopterus annectens
TGTCCCAGTTTTTAGAAATAATGTCTCTAATAGATTTCTGGTCTAAACAAGTAGGAAGTGGAAAACTGAGGGTCCGAACTACAGTACTCTGGTCTGTAAGGTGGTTCGGTTCAAAGCAGAACTTTGATTGGAAAACCAGAAGGCTTGGACCAAATCAGAACATTGATTGGGTGTTTGTTGATTGGCTGCTTGCTGAAATACAAACATGAGTATTGGTCAGAACTTAGAGTTGCATAACCCATTCACTTCCGAAAAGATGCTCTTTAACAATGGCATTGGATAATTTCTTTTCACAAAAAGACTGCAGAGAACTCTGTTTACCTGACTAAAGATGTCATTCCTACTAATAATACAGGAGCATCTAATGTATTGCCGCATTACAACATTTTTCTTTATAAAAAAACAGATGCTGGCTTCTAAAATCTAAGTAATTGTTACTATAAGTCTTTTTTCTGAAAATGTTAAGATTCCCAAGAAAGATTATCCATGTTGTGAGTGATTTCAGTAACCAAAAACTGAACCACCTTGGCACATCCTGAAATTTTAAAATTGAGGAAAGGAATTCTTTCTGAAAGGGACTTGAAACAGTCGAGACTTTCAGGTGTACCCTGCCACACACAAAAGATGTCATCTATGTATCCCTTGTTCAGTCTAGTTTGTTGAAAACCTGGTAGATGAACTAGGGTGTTGAGTTCCCATGCACTTAAAACCAAATTAGCATATGCTGCGGCCATTTCTGACCCCATTGCTACCCCTTTAACTTGTTAGTAAACAACTCCATTAAAATGAAAAAAGTTTGCTTGTAGCACACAAGAGATCAGGCTGTGAATTGTTTCAATTTTACTATGTGAGAAAGTGGAATAACTGTGTACAAATGTTTTAAAATATTCAAGACCTTCAGTGTGCAGGATATCAGTTTAAAGTGATTCAGTGTCCAACGTAACAAGCGTTTTATCTTCCTGTGTTGGCTGATTAAAAAATAGTTTATTTAAAAAAGTCCAAGAGTCCTTTAAATCAAAAGGTGTGGTTTGGGCTATCAGATTATGTAGTAAGTCAATAAATTCAAGTATCAAATTGCTCTCTTGGATCTAGTCATAGAGAAGACTTTGGGGAAATATCTGAAAGGGACATGTGGCAAAGTTAGTTGAACTCACTCAGGCTGCTAGTTAGGTGGAGAGAGATTCAGGCAAGTAGTTACAATGCTGTAGATGCAGCATTCATTGTGCAGTTATGGAAATCATTATAAGAACACATACCTGGTTTAGGCTACAAGTTTTGCCAGAGCATATCAATGTGCAGCTTCCCAGTACTCCACTGGACAAAGAACTGCTGTTTGGGAACCTCATTATGGAATTAATTAAGAAACTGTAGGAGAAGGGATAAGACTGTGCCAGATGTGGTGCAGCTGTTTTATAGGGGCATGAAACAGCTGCTTCACACTTTGCCAGGTAAGTAGCAGCTCTGTCATGCCCCCCCATGCCAAAGTGTGACGGGCACTACCCTTTCAAAGCCCAGTTTTTACTTTTGCAGGCAAGGCAAACAAAAGTCTAGGAGACCAGAAGGGTCTTCCACTACAAGGGAGCAACTGTGGTTGTGCGGTCCTTTTTCCAAAATCCTCACCTGAGCCCCACCCCCTTTCCTGTGTTTAAAGACAGCTTGAAGGGATAACCCAGTGCCTTACAAAAATCCAGGAGGTAGTTACAAATGACACCTGAATGTTACAGATCAGTTGTTACTGTTACAAGCTGTAGTTCACAAAGAAAACCAGTTTGACAGGTTGCCTGCTTGTGTGAAAAGACCAGGTGCTTTTAATTCTCTCTCTCTATCTCTTCTCCTGGAATTGCTACTGCTAGGAACAATATAATCTCTTCTCAGAAAGAACAAAAAAGGGATTCTACTCATGGCTGTTTCTGTCCTGTAAAAAGGCAGAGCCTTGAAGACCCATCCTGGATCATTCAGATCTCAGTACTTCTCAAAGTCCCCAAACTCAAACTGTTGACATTACAGGCTCTGCAAGCACCCCTGTTTCCTCAGGCCCTGATGGTTAATTTAGATATCCAGGATACCTTCTTTTACATTCTCACTCAGAAGGTCCACAATCACCTTCATAGTTTCAAGGCAGAGAGAGATCCCACTGTCAGTATATTGTCTTGCCAATTGGCTCCTTACACCAAGTGTTTTCTGAAAGTGCCAGGGTACAAGAGAGGCATCCGTCAGCACCATCTTCAGTTCTTTATAGCCTTGCAGTCTGAGGTACTACTCCTTTTTATCTAATGGTTAGCTTGTTCAGTGTGTCCTACAACCTGTTTTCAGGTAAATACCCTTTCTTTAATTGATGTTTAAAAAATAACAACTGCTTTAAGTGTTTGGAGCAAATGCCATGTAAAGATTTCCATTCCTTTTCTTTGTTTTGTTTGGGATATCAGTATGACATTTCTAGTTGTCAGCATTGTGCTAGGTTTCATAGGACCTCAGTTGTGTACTAGGCTAATGACCACAGGGGCCTTTTTAAATCTAGCAATGCATAACAAATCTCTGAGAAGTTCTGTTACCCTTGAGAAGTATAAGCAGGTGCTTCAGAGATTAAACATTTAGAGGCCGCCTGTGTCCATTAGAGAATCAGTAACTGCAACACTGATCTACTTGAACATATAGTTATGGTAAATCTAACACAACTGTACTTTCTTCCACTTCCATAAGATGGAATACTTGTGCGGTGTTTCCACAAAATAGTCCAGAAGAAGCCTGCTGCCCGAGAATTCCTCAGTGTGTTGGGATATATGGCATGTACTACTATTGTTGTACCCTTGGTAGAGATGCTTATGAGAATATTCCAGTAGTACCCAGTATGTGTTTGGTGCCAGAACCAATAGTTCCTAGAATAAATTATGCCTGAGATGCAATGCATTTCCCAAAATTTGCAGTAGAGGTCCACCTAGGGCAAACAACCTGGGGGTGGTCTTCCTCCAAGAGCCCCATGATCAGGCATTAACAACTTATTCTTCAGACCTGGCTTGAGGGGCATACTCACAGGCTACCTAGCTCCAAGGACTGTGGAATGCAGCCCAAATAATAAAGCACATAAATGTGAAAGAGGTGATGATGTTGGTGTAGGTGCTAAAGGCCTCAGGACCAGTCGAGGAAAAAAAGATGCCCAATATTTGACAATGGGCAGTGTTATAGTAATGTAATACTTCAACAAGCGGGATAAACCTGATTTGTACCTCTTTTGTAAACTGTTCTTATACAGTCATAAAGATATGTCGGGCAGGGGCAGTAATGCCATTCTAGCATTTCAGTATACCAACACAGTTGTTCCCACACAGTAAGTGTCCAGGTTGTTTCAAATATCTAAACTATAGCTTGGTTGAATGTAATTTGGTAGTCTATTCCACACATCAGCTACTCTGTCACAGAACCAAGTGGTACAGCTGTCATTCCTATATAATCCTTTTAATTTCTCCAAATCTTTTGGGTTTCTAATACCATGACAGAAATGGACCCTGTTCCTAAGTCAAAGTATGATTAAAGTTCATGAAATTAGTATTTTCAATCATTGATGTCAGCCAGAAGTGCTCTTCACGGCACCCACAGTGTGCCCAGTAATGACAACTCCTGCAATTCGTACGGAGTTACCTTTGTTGGTAACACATCTAAATACAATTGTAGATTCTTTTTGTAAGACCCATTGCTCCTACGACTATTGGAACTGTCTGGGCATTTTTCTTCTACATTGCTGTCATTTCTTTTTGCAAATCCTGATATTTTATGACTTTTGTCTCTCTGTACGCAAGACACTGTAGTCACTGGGTTTAGCAATTTCAGTGATCTATGCTACTTTTGCCTTCTTTTCATGGACCACTATATCTGGTTTTCTTGCATCTATCTTTTGACCTGTTTGGTAATGGGTGATTCCATGTGATGTGATGTGATGTAGACTTCATCATTTTCTATAAAACTTTGTGGCTCATGTTTCCAGTGTTTTTCAGACACTTCAGTACCATAATGTTTGCACAATACCCAGTGCAACAGTCTTGCCACATTGTTATGCCTTTCAGTATACAGTCCTCCTGCCATTAGTAAGTCGCAACCAGCAACAAGGTGTGCGACTGTTTCCAATTCTGTTTTACAAACCTACATTTGTCTGTTTCTCCCACATTTTCAATGGACTTTGTAAACCAATGTAAACATAGCCTACTGTCTTGTAATCTTCCTTTTTTTTTTAAATTTCTCCAAGTCTTTTGGATTTCTAATACCATAAGGGGATTGGACCCCATTCCTAAGTCAAAATCCGATTAAAGTTCATGAAATTAGTGTTGTTTCAGTCTTTGATGTCCACCAGAAGTGCTGTTTACAGCACCCGCAATGTGCCCTGTAATGACTCCTCCTGCAATTCATATGGGGTTGCATGTATTGGTAGCATGTCTAAATGTTTGTGTCTTTCGGCTTTTCCTGGTTAGGGATCGCCACAGCGGAACTCCGGTCCACTAATGATTGGTAGTGGATTTTTACGTACCGGGTTACCAGCCCTGATGCACAACCTTCAACGAAGGCATGCCCCACTCACGTATGCCTCCACACAGAAGACGCTCTAGCTGAGAATCGAACGGGACAACGTCTTGCTATGAGTTGACAACGCTACAATTGTGTATTCTTTTTTATAAGACCCATTGCTCCTAACTACTGTTAGAACTGTCTGGGTATCTTTCTTCCTCATTGCTCTCATTTCTGTCTGCAAATCCTGATAGTTTATGACTTTGTGTCTGTCTGTATGCAACACACTGTAGTCACTGGGTGTGGCAATTTCAGTGATCAATGCTACTTTTGTCTTCTTTTCATGGACCACTGTATCCAGTTTTTTGGCATCTATCTTTTGAACAGTTGGTAATGGGTGATATCATGTGATGTAGACTTCATCATTTTCTATGATGCTTTGTGGCTCATATTTACAGCGTTTTTCAGCCATTTCAATACCATAACGTTTGCACAATCCCCAGTGCAACAGTCTTGCCACATTATTATGTCTTTCAGTATACAATCCTTCTGCCATTAGTATGTCACAAACAGCAATGAGGTGTGCAACTGTTTCCATTTCGGTTTTACAATACCTACATTTGTCTGTTTCTCCCACATGTTCAATGGACTTTGTAAACCAGCGTGTATGTAGCCCACTTTCTTGGGCCACCAATATTAACCTTTCATCTCTTGGTTTGAATTTGCCTCTCCTTAGCCATTCTTGTGTTTGTTCATGATCCACATGAGGTTCTTCCAGAAGTTTTCTATACTTGCAACTATATTTATGCATTTTCCACATTTCTTGCCTTCTCATCTGGTCCGTCACTTTATATTCTTTCTTTTGTTTTTATGGCACATTCAGTTGCTGCTTGATTTTTATCTACTTCTGGTTTGATTTCCATTCCTGCTTGATCCCGATATGCTTCTGCTGGATTAAGCAGAGAAGTCATCTTAGATTTATTTTCCTCATGTTTCAGAATTTTCACTATGTTTGGGGCTTGTGAGGTCAGTAGATATGTGTGGAGTCCCACGCTTGCAGATCTGTAGATGTAATCAATTTCAAGGAGGCCCATCCTTCCTTTGGAACGGGTAATATATAATCGTGGTATGCACTGATTTTTATAAATCATTTGGTGATCATGAAGCATCCTTTTTGTTTTCCTTCCTAATCTATCCAACATGTTTTGGGGCCAATGAATCACTCCAAAACTGTAAGTTAAGACAGGAAGAGCAAATCGGTTTATAGCTTGGATTTTATTCCTAGATGTCAACTCTGTTTTCAGGATTAGTTTAAGTCTTCCTTGCTATATTTTATTTGCATTTGTTCATGTTTTATTATTGATCCTTCATCAATTCCCAAATATTTATACGCTTCTTCTTGCTCAAGTTCTTTTATATCAGATTCTTATCCCAAACTGATGTTTTCTTGGTGCTGCAGTTTTCTTGCTTTAAAGGTTGCTTTTGCACATTTATTAAGACCAAATGACATTCTTATCATCTGAAAAAGTTTTGACAACTTGCAGTTGTTCTTTCAGTTCCTCATCTGATGGAGCTGTACAGTTTTAAATCATCAGCAAAGAGAAGATGAGACGTCTTTACATTTTGTTGTTTTCTAGGAGTCAAATTATAACCATGGCCTAAGCTGTCAAGCAGACAGCTTAATGGGTTGAGGGCAAGGCAGAATAACAGCAGTGTCAGAGAGTCACCCTGGAATATACCCCTTTAAATTTTTATCCCCGGAATAATAATTTGTCCTTTATCATGGTTTAATTACAAAGTGATCTGCCACTCTTTCATGATCACTGTAATGTAGTCGATCAGTACTGGGTACATCTCATACATTTTTAAGCAGTGTTTGATCCATGAATGTGGGATACTATTAAATGCTTTTTTGTAGTTGTCCATGGCATACTTAGAGTCTTCCCTTTTTTACATTTCTCCACTATGACATTAACAACAAATGATCCTTTGTTCCATGTGGCTTTCTTTTATTGCCCTTTTGTTCTACTGCCATAATTGAGTTTTCTTCTAAATGACTATAAATTCTATCAGCATTAATTCCAGTGTATAGTTTATACATTGTCAGAAGGCACGTTATTGGTCTGTAGTTTTTAGGGTAGCTTGCAGGTTCACTATTAAGTCTGACGGTTCTCTACTACTTTTTCATAACCCCAAATATTGCCAGAGATAGTCATCTGTAAATGCCCTATATATCCCTCCTCTGGGACAGTAATCAAAGAGCCTCAATCTCCACCACTGACACCAGTGATAAGCTTTCACTGAGAACAAAAATGGATACACACAGTATTTTCTGATGCAGCTCTCAGCACCAAGTACAGTTTCCCTTAAGAGTACACAGGAGCACACTCCAGGCCCCAAATAACACTCCACCTTTCTCTCTCTCTCTCTGCTCTGGGCCCTGTTCCAAGTAACACACACACACACACACACACACACACACACACACACACACACACACACACACACACACACACACACGTAGGAAAGACTTGTACAGATTTACCCGCTATACCGCCTTCACCCAGACTGTAAGGTAGATTCACTGCCACCAGCCAGCTACTTTAAGGCTCTTCCCAGGGTACCCAATTACTTGTAGTGAAATTAATACTTATACAAATGGTAATGTTTGGCCAAATGGCAAAACTTTCAAGAGCATGACGCCCACATTGTCATGAAATAAATGCAAGATTCAGACAGATGCATAAAAACAATACTTAACTAATCTTACTATATTTTCCTAACTGACTAAAGGATTACTGTTCCCTACTTACTTGCTAGAGCAAGACAAGATGAAGTGGAATGCGTATTTGTTGTCATGTTCCCAAAAACAGAGTGCTGAGTGTTACTATCAAATTTCTCACTAATATCTAAAATAATTTTAGTGCTGGCTGTAGAATGACCTCACATCTAGTCACCTGACTCTGGGGTTCCCAAACTACCCCCCCCCCCTGACTAGAATGTGAACCTGGATTATAGCACAGATGTGTCACAGTGCACACCTAGGACTCTGCTAAGGCATCTGGAGACTGTAAAACAATTCCAGTGCTTTTCCTTGTGAGGCTAAACAGCTGTTTTCTGGCATCCCAGGGTAGCAATTAGTTAACCACTAACTATCATTAACCAATTGGTTGATATGATTAGATAAACTCAAAGCTGGATCTGCCCATATACCCAGGTCCTTAAATGAATCTGCAGTTTTAGTCACTGTGTGCTACATTAAATGTACACTTTTCAGTCTATGTATCCCAAATCTCATATGCGTAGTTTTGATGTATTAATCAGTATTATTCTCATGTGCCCAAATGGTCAATTTAGTTAAGTTATTTTGCAGACATGACCCATTTATAACGCATGTAATCAGTTTAACCATTTTCGAGTCAGTTGTAGATCACCTCAGATGAAACAGATAAAACCTAAGCAAGTATGGGTCCATCTTTCAGAAGTAAGATGGAACCCTGTGGGGCACCTTAACTGTGACTTAGAGTTTTACCTGTCCAGGTGCTGTATGATACTCACCATGGTATATTTGTAAGCCAAGCAGCTATCCATCTTATCTAGAGTACATCAGTATCTAATTGTTTTGAGTTATTAATCAGTGTTTTGTGTATGACCATATCAAATGCTCAAGTTAAGTCTATATCAATTGCATCACAGCTCAATTTTTCATTTGTAGTGGTTATGTAGTTACAGAACATCACGTTACAGGTGGTTATAGATCTGTTTTCAACATGTGCATGCTAATATATGGTTTCAAGTCCCAGTCTTTCCAATTCTGAGAATAATTTATCCACAACATAAAAGTAAACGTATGGGTCTGTATGACTCTGGATTTCCCCTACTCCCTATGTCTTAAAGATAGCTTTAACAACTGCATATCTCCAACCTTGAGGAATTTCCTTATATTTAAATTACTTAGTGAATAACAGGTATAATGGTACTTATAAGTTCATGCCAAAGTGTTTTCAGGCCATTATCACTAACTTCACCTTCTTGTGCTTTGTTTCGGGTTTAGTTTGCATACTTTTTTTTCAATATAATCTTATTTGATTTCAGTATCTAAGGTTCCCTGGATGTTACTAGGAAAATGTATTACCCTGTTTGTGCAGCCAAACTGCTTTGCATAAGATTTTGTAAATATACGTTTAATTTCTTTTGTATGAGAATAAATTTTAGAATCTGTACAGAGTTTATCAATTTGTATGTCATTACTCATACCACATCCTATGCATCTGTAAAATGGTTTCCTATTATGCTTAATATCTGTATATAAATTTTCTTCAAATTTCTCTTGATCTTTGTATGTCCAGCTTGTTGGTTTCAGTTTAAAAGTTATAACTTGACCTCTTTTCCATTTCTTAAATTTTTGATCTCTCACCTTATTGAAGTATCTTGTTCTTATGGAAATATGTCCTCTTGACATTATGTGCTTAGATCTTGATGTTTACATTTTTCCACATTCAAACAATTTAAGTTTCAAAACTTGCCACATTCCTTCTGCACTTTTTTTTCCACAGAATGCGTCACTCCAATTAGTTTTACATAGTGACTGTTTTTCCTCCAACTAATCTGTTATTAATGTTATGTGCATTGATTTAGATTTCAGTTTGGCAGAATTATCTAGCAACTGTTTAACATTTAACCCCATAATCACTGCACATCAGTGGTAGTAAAACATGGCATGAAGTATCAGTCATTTTCTTATGAACGCAAACAATGTCTAGTATGTTCCATCCCCTGGTAGGCTTTTTTACACTCTAAAGCAGTTGTTCCCGAACATAAACTGTAAATAATTCACTTACTAATGTTGTTGAATCAATATTATTCCAGTCTGTTTCTGGTAAATTTAAGCCCCCAGCCTCTATTTTTCTTCCATCCTGTATTTCATGCAAAAAGTGTATGAATTCCTCTAGGTCATCGGCATTTGACATTGGTGGTTTATAAGTTGCAACAATAGTTAATATTGTCCCAGGGTTCTCTTTACTGTCACGATTGCACAAGCTACTGTATTGGTGTTATTATTTACCATGTAATTATACCTCCACCTGATTTTTCTTAGAATGTCTGGTATAGTAAAAACATTTATACCCTGATAGAACTAGTTTCCAGTCATTGTTCTTTAACCATGTTTCGCAAAACAATAACATCAGTCTTGTGAGAACATAGCAAATTTTCCAGTCCATCCACAATCCCTTCTTCCTGTTTTTGCACATGGGTCGAGGTGTCACCTCGGCAGTGACAGAGCTAATATTTACTTTATTTCTAATGCTCCTAGCATTAACAACTATCAGAGATACCTCAAGATATGCTGTCTGTGACCCTTTAAGTTTTAGACCTAGCATAAATCCTGTTTTGTGTTTTCAAATATTGCAGTATATCTCATGCAATTTTTTCCCTTGTTTTGAAAAGTGTACGCCCTCCTGACTAAACAGATGTGTGCCCAAACTTTGGTTTGGATGATCTACACATTTCCATTTTTAAAGTAGGCCATTTTTTTTCCATTTTAAGTATTTATCCTAAAATCTTTTCATTCACAATTAGATAACTCTCCTTTTTAAATGTGATTTGTAAAAAACATATCCTAATACCTGTACAAGCTGTAATATCCAAGAGGCTGTAACCTCTCTGGTAACAGCCAAGAGAGTCCTTGTAGATGAAGTAATTTGTAGCAACAGAAATTTAAACCAGCTCAATACTTCCTTATGTTAAGGCATTCTAAAACCTTTCTGACATCTTATATTTTTGTTTCTGGCAATCATAACACTTTTCGATGTTCATCATCTTCTCTGGAAATGCAAGTATCAGTTCCCTTAAGTGAATCACCTATTAAAGGTTTTATCACTTGTGGCCAGATCTGAAGAATCTCTAACTTCTAATTCAGAAAGATCTGCTCTGTCAGTTGTTACAAAGGAGTGATTTTCATCACCATTAGTCTTTAGTCCAACTTTATTTATTGCTTATTACATTTGCAAGCACACAATTCTCATCCAGCTTGAGTTGTGTTGTCAACTTGTGTCTTTCTCCTCTTTTTTTTTAAGTAATATTCTTCAACCCTTCCAAGTTCGATTTTGTTTTTTTTTTTTTTTTTTTTTTGTTGTTTTTCCTTTTCACCTGCAACTTATCTCTCTTTTTATTGCTTTCTCTTTTGGAAAAAATAATGCCTTTTTCTGTAGACTGAAGGTTTTCTGCTAGAACATGTCATCATTCCCCGGTGATCTTTGTTACATAACAGTGTGTCCTTTTCAGTGTGTATTCTCTTTGCATTATAGACTCAGACTGCTGAATACTTGTATTCTGAATTCCAAAGTTGCCTTCGGTAGTATCATATTTAATAGGGCTCAAGTGATCTCTACAGACAATAGACACTCCCTTTCCTAAATGTGTTCTATTTTTACATTGCTTAATATTTGTCTCATCAGGCCAGTCAATATTTATTTATTTATTACCATTTGTTAACTGGGTTAGTCCAACTGAGTGCATAAAGATACAATATACAGTTCACAGCACAGCAGTCTGCAACACAATGAAAATACCATAACAAAAGTATACAATATATATAACAGGTACTGTCAGTATTTAAACATTAGAGGCATAGCATTAGAATAACTTTCGTGTTTTTACTACAGGAGAGTAAAAAAATTAAATTACATGGCAGAAAGAAAAAAAGACAAAAAAGAGGTGATAGATAAATTAGAGTAGATGAGTAAGTGAAATAGTTTTTTGTAGGTAGTGTTTTATTTCTCATTTAAGCAGGTACATTTGGGAAATGTTTTTTATATCGAGGGGGTGTGTGTTGCAGACATGTGCTACTGAGTACTTGTAAAGGGACTTTCTCATGTTCTTTTTAGGTTTGTAGATATCAAGGAGGTGTTTGTCAGTTGTGCGAAGGTGTCGGAGGGGGGTGTAGTAAGATACTTGGAGAGAAAGAGGCAGGAGGAGGGATTATTCAGAATGGAGTGCATGATATGTAGTTGAGGAAGTAGTAGTTGGTGAGAGAATTCAGGCCATTTCAATGTCTTAAGTGCACTACAGTGATGGGAATTGTAAGAGAGATGTCTTAAGTGCGCGACAGCGATGGGAATTGTAAGGGAGATTAGCTGCATATCTGACTATTTTATTGTATGTTTTTTCAAGTTTGGATAGTAGTGTAGATTGAACATTAGTAAGGATAGTGGCAGTGTAGAGTAGACAAGGTAAAAGGAGTGACTGAGCTAGAGAGAGTTTGAAGGAAGGTGTAAAGAATTTTCGATTTCTATAAAGTAGACCAGGTCTCTGGTGTTTTTTTTTAATACATCATTGGATGTGCATGTCAAATTTTAGTTCATCTTCGATAATGGTGCCAAGTAGTTTGGTATGCGGTTCGGGTTTAGTGATGGTATTGTTGAGGGAGGTAATGGTAAAGGAGGATTTGTGTTGTGCCAGTGTTCAAGGAAAGAAGAGAAGTTTTTTTTTTTTTTTTTAGGATTTAGTACTAGTTGATTGCCTGAGAGCCATGTTTCGACAGATGAGTAGGTGTCCTGAGTAAGTGCTAAGAGATTAGGAATGCTGTGGGCAGTGATAAGTGTGGAATCATCAGCATATTGTAATAGTGTTGAGAGCTTACAAGTAGAATGTAGTTTGTTAGTGAAAATATTGAACAAGAGGGGGCCCAAGATAGATCCTTGAGGAACCCCTGTGTGGAAGAAAGGGGGAGAAGACAGTTTGCCAGCGACTGGATTGCTGCATATTAGAGAGGTAACTGGAGAACCAGTTTGCAGAGGAGCTAGAGAGATAGAGGTCAAAAAGTTTAGTTAGAGGTTTAGAGTGAGAGACAATATCAAAGGTCTTAGAGAGAGATTAAGGAATAAGCAGGAAATCAGCATGTTGTTGCCACGGGCCTCAGCTACTGTTTGGGTGAAGGAAAGTAGTGCAGTGGATGTACTGTGGTGGGGCCTAAAGCCAGGTTGGGTGGAAGTCAATAGGTTATTTTCAAACAGGTGTTTGAGTAACTGAATATGAATGCACTTTTCCAGTATTTTGGAGATAGGGAACAGGATAGCTATGAGGCCTATAATTAGGGTCCGCAAAGTTTCTGCCTTTTTGTGGTGGGATTGTGTGGAAGGATTTCCATACGTCAGGAACACAAGCTTTGGTAATGGATCGATTTATGAGTATAGAGACAAGTTAGGCAATGACTTGTGCAGCAATTTTAAGAAAGGAGGAAGTTAATTTATCAGTAAAGGGGGAGCAAGGTTTGAGTTTGGTCAGGAGAGATTTGATGAAGATGGTGGGAACTGGTTTAAATGAGAAGGTATTGGAAGGTGTTATGTTGGGGGATAAAGGGAGGGGTAGGGGAAGTATTGCTATTTTGAGTAAGTTTTTGGATTGTTTATATGAAATAGTTTAGGAGAGTGGCTGTTTCAGTAGCTGTACTATGTGGGAAGGGGTTGGGAGTGGTAGGATTGCCAGGATAAAGAAGATTTGTAATGGTTGTCAAGAATTTTTTTTTTGGATTTTTTTATGTGCTAGATTGTGTGGAGAAAATTTTTTTTTTTTTTTTTATCATTGTTGACTTTTTTTTTTACAGGGTTCTAAGCTCTTTGTATCTTTGAAGTAGGGAAGGGCATTTGTTCTTGACTCAGGCATTCCAGACATATTCTCTCTTTTATGAATAATGGAGCAGGTATGTTTTGTGAGCCAAGGGGCAAAGTTAGATTTTTTTCTGATTTTTTTCTGGTAGGTGCTAGTTTAAATATGTCTGGAAATATTTTATTGAAAGATTTTACAGTCTGGAGAGGGAAGTGGTGAAGGAAGGAACAGTTTTATGCTAGACAATTTAGAGTTAAAAGTATATGGATTTAAATGGGTAAGTTTGCAACATCCTCTGTAGAGGTAGTCTTTAGGTGGATGTTGGGAGAATCTGTGGATATGGGTAGGGGAGTGATCACTTAGAGAGTTAGGACATGTCCCAGGGTTCTGGTAAAGGTTAGGTTCTGAGGTAAGGATCCAGTCTAGGGTAGGTCCAGAAGTGCAGTTTTTGTAAGTCCAAGTAGGGAAGGAGATGAGTTGGTGGAAGCTGGTAAGATTGAGACTGAGACTAGGAGATGAAGTTGAAAGTTTAGTCCAGTCTATGTTTACCTTACCAAGGATGATGGTTTTGTATGGTAATATTGAGTGAGCCATGAAAGAATGTTCTAAAGGTTAGGAATATTATTCCCTGGTGGTATATAGATAGAGGCTATGGCAAATTTTGTGTGTGGGTTTAGGTGACAGTTTACAGTAAGAATTTCAGCAGGCTCAAAGCTAGGTATAGATATGAAGAGTGGGGAGAGATTAAGTTGTTCAGAGAAGAAAAAGGTGGGGAGAGATTAAGTTGTTTAGAGAAGAAGAAGATGGCAACACTTTCACCCCTCTTATTGATTCTGTCAGTGAAAGATGTTATAAACTGCAGGTAAGATTTTGTGTTTGAGATGTGCAGTTTTAACCAGGTTTCTGGCAGGGTTAAGATATGGGGGGAAAATGTTAGCAATCAAGTAATGCAGTTCTGTAATTTTATTTACTAGGCTTTGAATATTTAGATAGTAGATATTTAATGCTTTAAGAGAAGGCGAGGGGGTGGGTGGTGAGAAGTGTAGGGGTGAGGTGTGTTTTTGAGAGAGGTAGTGGCAGGTGAACCTGGATTGGGATGGATGTCCCCATCCAGGAGAAGTGTATACAAGAAAGTAATAATATATGTGAGGAGGTTCATGTTAGCAGACCTTCTTGACTTCAGAGTAGAGGAGAGAGAGGTGTTTGGAAATGTGTTAATCTTGAATAGGTATGCAGGTGAGAAATGAAAGAGAGGTGGAGAGATTAGCTGTGAGTGAGGGGTGGTGCTGGTGATGTGAGTGATGGGGAGAGTAGGTGGTGGTGGTTGATAGGAGAGTGCAAAGTGGTATGTGGTTGATAGTGAAAGGAAGAAGGGAAGGGTAGCAGATCAGCAATCATCATGATGAAAGGTAAGTAGTACTTTAGAAAGAAGAGTGAGAGTTTAAAAGATTGATATGAGCTTGCACTAATTAAGGATACAGTAGATGGGAAGCTACTTATATGAAATAATCCACTCACTCGATGCACTCCTTAAAATGGAGAACATCGATATCTGTGCAGTGACTGAAACATGGTTCAAGGTTCCAGAAAGCACCCCTGCATTACCAGGATATAACTCATACCATACCTTTCAGCCATCTAACCAGGACCAGAACACCAAAGGTGGAGGTGTGTCCATATTCATTAAGGATATCCACACCTCCAGGCTAGTTGCCCAACATAATGCATCTGAAATTATCCAAGTGCAACTAACTCTGGGCAAAACTGCAATCCATATTGTAGCTTGCTACAGATCCCCCACCATGCCCCAGGATTCTCACTCCTCTTTTCTTGATATACTGGAAAATATTAGGGTTCAACCAAACACCCTAATAACGGGCAATTTCAACTACCCCACCATTAACTGGGAAAACTACTCGTATACCAACTCCTTTGCTCAACACTTTCTAGAATTCATAAACTCCAATCCCCTGGATCAACTTATTCACACCCACATCAGGGGCAACAATATCCTAGACCTTGTCATTACCAACATGAGTGACCGGTGTTCCACACCTGATGTCAACTCCTCGTTGGTCATATCCGACCATAAGCTAATCACCATAGATATCCACATCCCACCCCCACTCCCCATTAAGGAAACCACTGTAAAAAATTCCCCAAAGCCAACTTCATACTTCTTAAGACAAAAGTAGCAAACTTCATGACACCCATGCAGATGGACAATACAAGTATGACTGCCGAATCCTACTCAAATGCACTCTAGAAGCACTAACACAAGTTCATGGATCATGCTATCCCTAACAAAACCAGTACGCTATCCTCCAAAAAAAAGGAAGCCAATCTGGTGGTCCCCTGCTATAAACAAATGCTACAACATAAGGAAGAAACTGTTGCAAAAGAGAGTAAAATCCCGTGAGTGGAGGAGCTCCCTGGTCAGTCTCAGTCAGAAGCTGAGATCCCTCATAAAATCCTCCAAAGCTAGCTATGAAAACAAGATTGCCACTGAATCTAAAGACAACCACAATGCATTCTATAGCTATGTCAAGAATCTCAATGGCAACACCCAGATCTGAGTTACAGTACAATGGCATAGAAATTACAGAACCAACTGATATCACCAGCATCCTGGCTGATAGATTCAGTGCTAACTTTACCCCCCCCCCCCTAAAGGGCCCATATCCATACCGGAAGAATGCAGAGCCCCTACAATCACAACTGATCAGGTAAAAACTGCACTCTCCAAAGCCAAGAACGCAGCAGACATGGGACCGGACAACATCCTGGGCTGCGTTCTACACGAACTTCAGAACGAACTGGAATCCCCGGCTAGGCACCATGTTCAATCATAGCCTCACGACAGGTTTTGTACCCACTGAATGGCACACAGCAACAGTTATAGCACTCCACAAAGGGGGAGGAGCCGCCACAGACCCCGGGAAGTATTGCCCTATTAGCCTGACGAGCCTAGTTTGCAAGGCCATGGTATGTATCATCATAGAACTCATAAACAAAGACATTGGTAACCTCTAAACTCTGCACCCCACCCAGTTCAGGTTTGTGAAGGGTAAATCATGCCTCCTGAACCTGATCAACTTCTTTGAAACAGTCACTAAAGCCATAGATGAGGGTAAGGCAGTTCACACAGCCTACCATCAAATGACATGGACATCCTACAGAAGGACCTCACTGAGACTGATGCCTGGTGTTGGAATCATGGCCTCAAGCTCAATGCCAAAGAGTGCATTGTCATCCTCTTTGGTAAAAACTCTGTACCCATGAACTACCACATAGGCGGCAGTCCACTTAACACCGAAGGTGTGATGAGACCTTGCGAATCAGGTAGACATTAGTCTCTCCTTTGATAATCACATCACCACAGTAGTCAGGAAATCCTTCTACATTGCTCACCTCATCACGAAAGGGTTCTCATCTAGGAAGAAAGAGGTCACCGTTCCCCTGTACTCGGCTCTCATTAGACCCATTATTGAGTACAATGCCCCTTTTGGAATGTACCTCACAAGACATCTACAACAGCTGGAAAGGCCAAAAAAATACCTCACACAGAGGTTTATGGGACTCAAACAGATGCCCTACACTGACCGTCTTAAAAAAACTCCAACTTTACTTTGTAGCATATCGCCTACTCAGAGTTGGTCTCTGCCTAACATACAAAGCTGTGTCAAACCCAGAGCTGTTGGACATGCTACTCCTAAAGAAATACCAATCCCTCTGAGGTACACGCTCTTAGGGACCTAAGCCTTGTCACCACAATAAACGGAACATGCTGGAGGGATACTCTGGAGCACGCTACCTATCTATGTTAAGCAGAGGTCCTCATTAGCTCTCTTCAAGAAAAATCTTGATGAGTGGATGGGAAATAGGAAATTCACCCTGGGGATCACTTTTGTGGCCTTGCTCGACAGGGGCCCAGGAAAATAACTTTCTTGGGTGGCGAAAGCCAGGCAACCTAGTTGTCTAGGCTTACATAGGCCCTTGGGCCGATAGCCTAGTACCTACCTATGAACCTATAATTGTATAGGAGATGGATGTAACATAGGAGGATACAGCAAGGGGAAAAAGTAAGTGAGACTGGGAGGGAGGAGAGTATGGTCGGAGTGGGAAAAGTAAAGAGGAATAGGTTCATAGGTTGGTACTAGGCTATCAGCCCTAGGGCCTATACAAGCCTAGTTATAACAATTCCCTGGCTATTTCTTCCCACACTATTTACTTCCCTGGACCCCTGTCTAGTAGGGTGACTGACGTGATCCCTGGGGTGAATTTCCTTTCTCCCATCCAATCGTCAAGGTTCCTTTTGAAGAGGGCCAAAGAGGCACTCTGCTTGACATGTATGGGCAATCTATTCCAGCGTCTGGGGAGTCTCTGGGTCAGGAATCTATCCCTCCACATGTTTTGTTTATTGTGATGACAAGGTTTAGATCCCTGGAGCATGTGGCTCTGAGGGATTGGGATTTCTTTAAGTGTAGCATGTCCAACAGCTCTGGGTTTGACATGGCCTTGTATATTAAGCAGAGAGAGCGGATTGGTTAGAGTGGATGAAGAAGTGTGGTTAAGGAAGTATAAATGTAAGGAAAATGGGGGTGGGTGGGAATGGATGTAGGGTAGGGAAGTGGAGTGAATCTGAGCCTAGTGAGGGCGAATGGAGCGGGTTGGACCCAGGTCACGGTGGTGCCTTGAGTATAAATAATCGGTAAGTAATAAAGTCTTCCTGTTTTGTTAAGTTTTCTTCAAGATTTCTTTGGGGAATTTTTCTACAAAAGGCTAGGGGATAGTGAAAATTACAGCATATTATGTACACCAAGGATGTGTATGCTTACAGGCTGTCATTCTGGGGAAGCTCTGTTGCAAAAGCAGCGAAAGAATAGCTGAGCCTTTGTGAGATAGGAGGTTAGGTATCTGATTGAGAATTAAGGCTCTTGAGTTGAAGCAGCGTCTTCCACAGAGATACTACTGGAGTTTAACACGATGTCTTTAGCTATCGCAGATTTATTGCAAGAGTAAGGGACCTGATTATCACTATTTGAATAGGGAAGATAGGCAGAAGGTTAATTTGAGAAGGTTGCGGTGATGTGTGACTGTTGGCTACAGATGTTAAATCTACAGTTCTGTTCCAGGAAAGATACATACAAAGGTATTACACAGGTTAGAGGCCCATGGACTTCAATGTCTGAGACTAGGTTTACTTGTCTTGTTATAGAAGAGAAGTTTTTTTTTTTTTTTGCATTGAAACTTAAGCCTTGTATCTGTGAGGGAGAGAAAAGAGGGGGAGGTAAATAGAAATACAGCACAAAACACACTGTAAGAGTTACTGCTGGGGAGATGGATAGTGAGAGAGAAGTAGCAGTAAAAGGGGAAGAGAATATTATTAACAGTGTATGTAGGAGGAAAATGAAGAGACAGTGTAAAAAGGATGAGAAGGGCAGGCTACAGATGGAATAGAGAAGGTGAAAATGTAAGGGGATAGCAAGATGGAGAGGTTAACAAAGGTGTTAGCAAGATGGAGAGGGTAGACAAGGTGTTGAGAAGGAGCCTAAATACACTTTCAAGCAGTTATATTCATTACTTAGTAAAATCCCAAGACACACATTCAAAAGCAGTAGAACCTTTGCTCAGCAACACTGATATCAAATATAGCAAAAGTTTAGACTGTGGCAGTTAAACTTAGAACAAATACAAAAAGCAATGCTGTTCGAGTTAGAGGCAGTGCATAAAACGGTGTGTTGAGGATTATTTGAATATGCTGCTAAGTACTAATGCACCGGTTATTTGTGTGCGTACTCCACAAGTTAAGTATCTTAACACAACAAAATCTTCACAGAACAAGTAAATATAGTTCAGAAAATACACCAGTGTGTTTTTAGACAAAGTCACTGTTATCATAGTAATTTTAAGTTGAACTGTCTAGATGTTGTAGATTAAAAGTAAACTGATCTTTTATAATATATGTAGCAACAGTTATATAACAACATATTATATAATATAATATATGTACCAACAGTTATACAACATTTACAATGTATGTAACAACAGATCTGATATTGTCAGTCTTCATCTATTCTTGACTGATGAGTACTGTGTTCCGACCTTCGGAACCAATTCAGTCGTTGTATAGCTCGCGTCAGCCAAAAAAAGTCTCTCAAGCTGCAAGTCTGCCTGTAATTCCCCTCTCTAGATTACCTCAGATCTCGTTTGCTGCTCTTACAAATCAGACATGTTAGCCTGACATCTCTCATAGCTGAGTATTTCTAGTCTTATCATAGCTATTTCTAACTGATTTACAGTTATTTTTCTAATTCTTGTTTCATAGTGTCTCTTGTTGAGTGTTAGTCTACCCTTGAGCGTGTGTTTTTTCCTTTGCACCTTTGGTAATTTCTTTCCCCTACCATCGCTGGTAGTTCCTTTCTATTTTACCCTTGTGGTAACTTCTCTACCATTGTTGGTAGAGTTTTCTTCTCTGTTTTCCTTTGTGTGTGTGTGTGTGTGTGTGTGTGTGTGTGTGTGTGTGTGTGTGTGTGTGTGTGTGTGTGCATGTGTGTCTGTCTGTCTGTGAGAGTTAGTAGATATGGCAAAAAAGCCAAAATCTTCAACTATAGGTTTCAAACAATGTACTGAGTGCTGCAGAAAAATGCCAAACTCAGATAGTCTTGACAAATGTGTTTACTGCTTGGGTGTGTCTCACTTGAGTGTGGATTGTACCATTTTCCATGGTTTTAGTAATAGAACCCTAGCAGAGAGAAAGAATAAATTGATCCTCAAAGGGCTCCTTAGGGCCCCTTTTGAGGAAGTCTTCTCCAAGGCCAACCAGTCTCCGGCTCTAAGTCTTCTCGCTTGGTGCCATCATTCCCTTTGGTGCCGACTGTTAAAAAGCACAAATATGCCTCTGAAGGCTCCTCCTCAGAACTGAAATCCAAGGTTCCAAAACTTGTCGGAACAGTCAAGGTCTCCGGTACAGAAGAGTTCTTTGGTACCTTCTGCACCGGCTACACCTACTGTTCAGAAACCTAGTTCTACAGCTCGGATTTCAGTGCCAGCTGTTTCACCCATGGCACAACAGATGGCATAGAAACAAACCATAATTTCAGAACCCAAGTCTACTTGCTCGCCATCAGTAGAGGCCTTCATTGGACAATTGTCTAGTGCATTTGTAGAGAGGCCCGAGTTTCCTTCAGCCTTTTCAGGCACTCCACCAGAAGTATTTTGGAACTGGATGATGTTAGGTTGATGGACCAGATCTTCTCAGCCCGGGGTCTTTCCTCTTTTGTTCAGCCCCCTCTTCCAGAACAGGTGGTTTTTCTCTGTCTGCACCCAATCACTCTCCTACTCTAATCTCAGCTCAGGTTTTAGAGCCTTTGGCTCTGAACACCCAGGTTTCTACCACTTTGGCACCAACTGCAGTTTTGTCCTTGATGCCGAGTTTGGCTCTGACCCCCCTCGGTGCCATCAACACAGTCTGGTCACCAGGACCGAATCTTTGCTGTCGAGCATGGAGGGTTCATGTCGATTCCGAGCTTTTCTGTGGAGATGTCCATATCCCTTATGGCTGCAGTGGCAGTGGACCCTTCTTCAGTTCCGGTCTGTCAGGTGGGGTTGTCGGGGTGGGGTGTGACCCTGGTTCTGAGTTTGTCGGTCTCTGTTCTGGGCTCCCATCCCTTCTCAGGGGGGGTCCTGCCTTTCAGGTTATGGAAAGGGCCTTGGCCACTACTACTTCTCATGTGGCTTCTGGGTTATTGGAGTCTTCCATTGAGGCCCCAGGTTCTTCAGTTCTGCCACCAACCTTTACCCCTAGACAGCATGCATCAAGGTCAAAAGACTTACCTTGTAAAGGTACTTCCACTCCTGAGGCCACCTCATATGTCCCCACTGAAGATCCCACTTGGAAGAGATCATCGTGCAAGAAGAAGCACCTCGATTCCCCGGTAGAATCAGTCACAGAGGACACTGATTTCGATGAAGGGGAGGGTTCCCATGATCACCCCTGGAAGACACCTCCTTTGGAGACATTCTGGATATCCTGTTGCAGAGGGGTGATTGGAAGTCCAAAGACCTGTGCTCAGAAGAATCTGTGTACTTGCAAGACTTTGGTGCGTGCCCATCTACCTCCTGGTTGACCCCGCCCACTAATGATTTCATTAAGCTAATTGTTTTGTCTTAGAAGGCTCCCGATTTTGTGGAACCAGTCCCTTGGAGACCTGACAAGATACTTACTACTCCAGAGGACCAACCTCTCTGGTCTAAAGGCTTGGTAGTAGATGCCATGGTGGTTGCGGCAGCCACTAGAAAAGAACTAGCCAAGGAAAGTTCTACTGTCCACCCCCCCCCCAAACCAAGAGTCCAGGGTGATGGACAGATTTGGTCCTTGAACTTCTTGGTACATTTTACTAGACTCCAAAGGTATCTGATTAATGAGCTGTCAGACACCCTGGAGGGAGCTGTGGCTGAGGGGGTCGAGGAAAAAGTAGCCTCCCAACTAGCTACCCTGGAGTCAATCTGGAACTCGTCCATGCGGCTCATTGTACATGCAGCAGAATGGGCGGCCAGGTCAGCAGCTTCAGGTGTTGCAATTCGGAGACACGCTTGGATGCGCCTGTGTGAATTTGTGGAACCATTCAGTGCTCCCCTTGATGGGTCCTCTTTTTTTGGTTCCAAAGTTAAGGAAACTCTGTCCAGGTGTGAGAAGGATGGAAAGACTTTGTCTGCTCTGGGCTTACATTTTTACACTCCTCAACGATCCTATTCCAGGAATCAAAGGAGCGGTAAAATTTTGTTCAAGAAATCCCAGAAACCTTTCCAAGACTCACGTGGCTCTGACTCCTTTTGGGGCAGAGGGGGAGTTATAGTGGAAGACACCATCCCACAGGCAGGAGTACTCCACATAATCAAGGTTCCAGACATTCATTTTCTGGTCAACCCTATCAGTGCTCCTGAAGGGAGGCCTGATTGCTTACGTCTGGAAGCAATTGGGGGAAGATTTTCCTTGCACCCAAATGCCTGGCGACATATAATCACCGATGCTTGGGCGCTAAGGATAATTACCAGAGATTATATAATTCTCTTCATCCTTTATCTGAGAACCCTTTCAAGACTCCTCGATGTTCCATCCAGTCAGAGAGTTCAAGAAGCAATAGAAATACAGAAGCTGCTAGAAAAAGAGTCATCCAAGAAGTCCCACCAGACCAGTTAGGATCCATTTTTTACTCAAGATTCTTTTTAGTGCCGACGAAAACAAGGGACTGGAGGCCAATTTTGGATCTCAGTATTCTAAACAAATTTGTCCAGCAAGCAAAATTCCAGGTGGTCATGGTTCAGTCTATTCTCCTGTTCTTAGAAAAAGACAATTGGATGTGCCCTATCAACTTTTCAAGATGCATATTACCACATAAAAGAGGACAAATACTTGAGAAAGTTTCTCCGCTTCCAAATAGGAGCGAGTCATTTCCAGTTCCAGTTCCACAGCCTCCATGGTGTTCACCAAATGCATGGCAGCAGTCACAGCTCATTTGAGGCTGCACAGATTCAGAGTGTTTCCTTATCTAGATGACTGGCTCCTGTCCACTCCCCAGGCATCTAGTGCAACAGGCCATGGACTTCATACTGGACCTGTCCTGCCAGTTGGGCATAACAGCCACTGCTGTGAAATCCCAGATAAATCCCACCCAGGAAATGGAATTCATCAGAGCTTGTCTCAACACTTCTTCTTGCATTGCATCGCTTCTCCCTTCAGAGGTTGCAGAATATATAGATGCAAGTTCACCCACTGCTGTGCTCAAACAAAATACCTGCTCAACTGATTCTACAAGCACTGGCCTCCATGGCAGCTACTATAACCGGAGTTCCATTAGCAAGGTTTCACATGAGGCTTCTACAATGGCTACTAGCAAACCAGTGGTCTATCCTAACTCACCTCATGGACCACTTAATTTTCATTTCCAGTCTTTGCAAGAATGATCTAATCTGGTGGATGCATTCAAAGGAGGTTCTTCAAGATCGTCCCTTTGTCTTCCCTCAGCCGAAGGCCATAGTGACCACTGATGCTTCCCAGATTGGGGGGGGGGGGCATTATCTAGGGAAGATAGTCCAAGGCACTTGGTCCCCCTCCAAGGCCAACCTGCATGTCAGTGTACTGGAGCTAAGGGGAGTGCTTCTGGTGTTGCAAGCGTTTCATTCTGCCTTACCTCTAGAGATGATAGCTATTCAATCAGACAACATATCAGTGGTCTGGTACATCAACAAACGGGGGAACCAAGTCCTACCTATTGTATCAAGAAGCCCTTTGAGTGTGGCAATGAGCCATATCTTCCAACCGCCTTTTGATAGCAATGCACATCCCAGGGGCTTCCAGCATATTTGTGGACAAATTGAGCAGATGCATCCTTCTGGCTCACAAGTGGTCTTTGAATCCCAGACTAATGGAGATTTTTCTTC
This sequence comes from Protopterus annectens, assembly GCF_019279795.1. Taxonomy (NCBI): domain Eukaryota; kingdom Metazoa; phylum Chordata; order Ceratodontiformes; family Protopteridae; genus Protopterus; species Protopterus annectens. The sequence goes on from NC_056745.1 coordinate 526,730,201, forward strand.
ATTGGGGACAGCCTTGCTGCGACCTGTTTTCCTCTCCCCTGAACAAGTGCAGAAGCTACTTTGCCCTAATTCCCCTCAGGGGTAGTCCCCCAGAGATGCTTTTCTTCACAATTAGCCCCCAGGTCTACTCTACGCCTTTTTCTCCTTCCCACTGATCCCATTATTTCTCAAGAAAGCATCTTGGTTGAAAAGCAAAGTGATCCTCATTTCTCCTTACTGGCCTCAGCAGATATGGTTTCCCTTCCTTTGGCCTCATCTACTTTGTCGCCCATGTATTCTGGACCCAGTGCTGGATCTCCTGTCCCATCCTTAGGGACTAGTGTTATCCCAGTCTTCAGATGCTCAAGCTTGACAGCTTGGCTATCCCACTTCTGATAGACACCAGGCATAATGCTATACCTTCTCCCATGTGGCTTATTTTGTTGGCATCTCATAAACAATTCATCAGAACTCTACCTAAGCAAATGGAAGAGATTTTCTATTTGGGCCTCTAGCAATGGACCAGACCCTTTCAATTTTTCATATTGGATTTGGAGACCAACCTGTGATGTCTCACAGACTTTGCAAGGTTTTCCTAAAGGGTACAATACACTTAAAGCCTCCTTTTAAAGATTCTCTCCCACCTTGGGATCTGACTCTAGTACTGCAATCACTTGTGTCACCACCATTTGAACCAGCAACTACTTGTGATTTTAAGTTCCTTTCCTGGAAGACGTTAGTTCTTGTAGCTGCCACTTCCACAAGATGAGTCTCCGAATTACAAACCCTGTGTTCTAAAGCTCCTTACTTAATTTTCCATAAGGACAGAATGTCTATCAGGACAAATCCAACCTTTCTTCCTAAGGTGATGTCATATGTTAATATCAATCAGTCTATAGACTTACCTGTATTTTTCACAATTTTTTCCAACAAAGGGGAGTACTGCCTTCACCTTTTGGATGTACACAGGCAGTTGCAGTTCTGCCTAGATAGAACTAAACAGTTTAGACAATCTGACCAGTTGTTCATATCCTTCGCCAGTGCAGCTTTAGGCAGATCAGTCTCCAAGGTAACTCTCTCCAGGTAGATGAGAGAATGTATTTCTTTCATCTACAAGAACTTGAATATGAGAGATCAGCGGTGACTTCTGCCATCTTTCACTCCAAAGCTTCCATGTCAGAAATTTGTGCAGCTGCAACTTGGGCTAAGCCTCATACCTTTATTACACATTACAAATTGGATACGGTCTCCAGGGGGAGAGCATCTTTTGGTTCTATAGTGCCGAGGAACATCCTTCCATAAGGCCTTCCAGGATACAAGGTAGCTAGCTGGAAACTCTGTCCCATCAGTCATGAATAGATGGAGTGACAACATCAGATAAAGAAGTTATGTCTTGCCATAACTTTCGATCTGTGTTGTTGATCTTCATCTATTCTTCCGTCCCTCCCGCCGGCCCCCTCCTTCAGATTTCTGGTGGAACGATAACCTGTCCTGGGTTTTTATAGTTTCCCATACCTTGGACAAGGCTTCTGACCTTTATTATACGATTCTTCTTTCTTATGGAAACTTGATCTGAGGTAATCTAGTGAGGAGAATTATGGGTAGACTTGCAGCGCAAGAGATTTTTTTGGCTGACGCGAGCTATACAACTGCCAGATCGGTACCGTGTACCAATCAGCTAAGAATAGTTGAAAATCGACAACACAGATGGAACGTTATGGTAAGACATAACTTCTTTTTTTCCAAGCTGTGCCAATTGCACAAGTGCAATCTTTGTCAGTAAGTCTAGATTTATTACTAATTACTAAGAATGGTAAACAAATCATCCAGTTTTTGATATGAGAACACAGGTCACCAATGTTATCAGGTTTTACCTTTAAATATAAATAACATGTAGTACACTGTGCAAGATACTTGTGCCATCTCAAACTATTAATGGCATCCTCATTTAAGGAATCCATTTTCAGCTACAAACGAATAAAGAATTCTAAAAGGAAAGGAAAGTATAATCAAAATCAGTTATTACAGAATTCAAAGAGATTTTGAGTCATCTTCTGTCAGAAAAATCACACCAACAATATAAAATTGAATATTAAATTACTTACAATAAAGTCATCACTCTGACCTACTGTACCAGTTATGCCAGTCAAACAAAACCTGGATTTCCATTACATAACTCATTTTTCCTCACACTCCCAAGTGGGTTACAGCAGTAAAGATAAAAAAAGTTTTGTACCAACACAAAATTGTTTCAGATAAGCTCTGGATTGTCCTCAATGCAGTCTGTGTGAATTTATAGCTGATTAGGCTCATTGGGATGGCTAGAGTTTTCCTGTCTAAAATCTATCCCTTTCTAACACAAACAGTGAAAATTAGAGGTAAAATAACAAAATATAAATGAAAGTCAATGTTTCTGTCTACATTATATCCTTTTCTTCCTACAAGCAGTAAATAGCAGAGGTAAAAAATAAACTATAAATAAAAGTAAATCTGTTGCCATGCAATTGCACAGTCAATCAAAACCAACACAATATTTTGTTTCATATAAGTTCTTCACTTTCTGGGAGATAAAATTGCCATCTCAGATCACTCTGAAGGTAAATCTGTATCCTATGACATTGTTATCATTGAATTCAGTGGCAGACCAGCTAATCAGGTCAAGGGTAAACCAGATAAGTGGATGTTTCACAGACAGATTTTCCTTCTGTTGGTGCACAGGTAGCATGTCCTAGATATAGAATTATAAAACTCAAATACCAGTGGACCATAAGCCATCAGTTCTCTCTAAAATAGCACAACTCCAGAGCAAAAAACAAAACACCAATGAGTGGTAAGCCTAAACCAATACAATTCTAGTACCACTGGCCATCACAGCATAATTTTTCAGTCATAGCTGTTATACTGAGATAGAACATCATGTTATAGGTGGTAAAAGATCTATTTTCAACATATGCTTCCTGATATATGGTTTCAAGTCTAAACATTTCCAGTTCTGACAATAACTTTTCAAATATTACCTTTTCCATTATTTTTTCACAACATGAACGTAGATTTAAGGGGCTTTCCCTTAAAGATAAGTTTAATAAGCTTGTGTCTCCAATCTTGAGGAATCTCCCCATATTAATACACCCTAGTAAATAATAGATGTAATGGTACTAAAAGATGTCCTTCTGTTCATATGCTGCTGTATTCATGACATCGGGGAGTTTGCCTCTGGTGAACTCTCATCCGTCCGGTCGTTATACAAAAGTTAAATGCTATCGCTAAGCTGTGCGTGACATCCCATGCCTCTGTCTGACATCTGTCATAAAAGTACATCAGGTATAAAGCAGACGTCAGCACGTACCTCTTCAGAACTTTTCTGCCGCCTGTGTGACTGCCAACTCTGCTCGTTGCATTGCCAGTAGAAGCATTTTCTTCATCCAACTTCAGATAAGTACCCCTTAGGGGTTTTCTATTTTCTTACTTGCTACTGTTTTGGGTTACATGTCAGGTAGGAAGGGCAAGTGTAGGTGTGGAAGGCAAATTCCACATAAGGATTTGCATGAGCACTGCCTATTCTGCCTAGGCCGTGAACATGACTTGCTACTGTTTTGGGTTACATGTCAGGTAGGAAGGGCAAGTGTAGGTGTGGAAGGCAAATTCCACATAAGGATTTGCATGAGCACTGCCTATTCTGCCTAGGCCGTGAACATGACTTGCTACTGATGTTCTTCGTTCCACATTGCTGCAGTCCTAACTATTGGGTAGTCCGCTGTCCAGTCGGCCCGAATACCAAAGTATATGGCTGACGTCGGTCAGGGCGCATTAGACTGACGTCAGTACGTCAGGGTACTAATGCGCATGACCGACGTCATATCCTCAGTCTTTTTTGCCGCGTGGTCCGATGCAGAAGCAGTTTTGCGAGTGCAGGTTGGCGTTCTGAAATTTTCTGAAGTCGGAGTTTCAGACCGAATCAAAGTTGGCTAAGTACCCCGTTGGGGAACGTTTTGGTTTTTTCTTGCCTCAGTATTTAACCGGACGTCGGTTCTTTAGAAGGCTCAGTGGAGTCGGAGGTTTTGCCAGGAGTTTCTTTGGAGTCTCAGGCAGAGACTTTACTGTTACAGGATGTGCCCTCTCAGGAGGTAGGCCAGGCTGAGGGGGCTTCTCAGGTAACTGTTCTTCCCTCTCTTCCCAAGGTAGTTAGAGCCTCTCCTTCTGTTTCCAAAACTTCTTTGAGAGTTAGGCCAAGTTTAGCTTCAGTGGGGGCTTCTCCTAGCACTTCAGGTTCTGTGCCTAAGAAACATATGCTTAAAATGGCAGAAGATTTGATTACTATGATTAGAGGTTCTATGCCCTCCTGATAAGAGGCCTAGGGTGGAACCTGAGTTTGAGAGTTTGGAACAGTGTTCAGAGGCTTGAGTCTTCTGGAAGACTTGCAGGAGTATCCTCCTTATTCTGATTCTGATGTGGATGATTCCACTCCTACAGCTTCTCCTCCTGAGGATTTCTCATTTTCAGAGACTCTGCATTCCATGAGGGAGCACTTTAAATGGGAATGCCAAGATTACTCTGATTCTAGGAAAAGGCTTAGGGAATTCTTGTTTTTACCCCAGCATAGGCCCTTAGCTATACCTCCTGTGTTGAATGTGGTAGAAGATGTTTTTGCAGAGGCTTCCCTGAACCCTGATTCCTTGCCTCCTGCTCCTGTTAAACCTGATAGGTACTATAGGGTGCCTGAAGCTCATAAGTATCTTTTAAGAGTCCTAGGGCAGACCCGAGACTGTTTCTCAGGGACCTAAAGGTGTTAAGGCCTTTGTTGTAAAAACCCCTGTTCCAACTGAAAAAGGGGCAAGGGCTTGTATAGATGGGGAAAGAAAGTGTATACTTCTTCCACTTTAGCCATGAGGGCGTTGAATTGTCAGTTTCACATGCTAAAATATCAAAATTATCTCCTTTCACAATTGAAATCTAAGGTGGATGCTTTGGCGGAAGGTATTGAGTGTAAAGAGTTGCTGGATTTAGTTCATGTGTCTGAACAAGTGGGTAAGCATTCTTTGCAATGTGGTTTTGATGCTGTACAGGCCTCCTCGAGGGTGGCTGCCACTAGTTCTGTTCTTCGCAGGCATGCCTGGTTGAGGGATCAGAATTTAGCTGAGCATGTTAAGACAAGGATTTTGGATGCTCCTTTACAGTCTGATGTGTTGTTTGGTTCGCCTGTGGAAGCAGTTTTAAAGAAAATGGAGGACATAGCTAAGTCTATGCAAACTGTTAAAGATTTTTTGCAGGTGCAGCCACCCAAGTTTAGTAGAAATTGGCCTACTAAGGGTTGGACATATCCTGCTTATGATTCCCAGTCTAGGGGTAGGTCTAGACGTGGTAGGGGCAGAGCTCAAGGTCCTTTAGGCCTAGAACAGGAGTTCACCTGCTCAGACTTCTGGTGAGGGCGGGTCAGTCCTTTCGTAAACAGACCCAATGACCTGCCTTTTCAGCTGCCAGTAGATTCTCGTCTGGCAGCTCCTTTGGGAGGAAGACTGTCTCTTTTCAAAGAAAATTGGGATTTAATTACTCAAGACAGATGGGTGTTGGATATCATTCACCACGGTTACAGGTTTTATTTCCATACATTGCCCCTTTCAAAGGCATGCCAGACGTTCCTCCTCCACAAAGGAAAGAGGCTCACAAGCAAATTTCTCAGTTACTCCAAATAGGGGCCATTCAGCCAGTCCCTGTATCACAAAGGGGCCTAGGATTTTATTCTCGCCTGTTCCTAGTACCAAAGAAGGGGAACACGTGGAGACCAATTTTGGATTTATCTATCCTCAACACTTATCTGGACATTCCCAAGTTCAAGATGTTGACGTTACAACAGCTTTTACCTCTGCTGGGCAAAGATCACTGGATGGTAACTTTAGATCTCAAGGAAGCTTACCTTCATGTGCCTATAAGACTAAGTTGCAGGAAGTATCTGCGTTTTCGAGCTGGAAATTCTCATTATCAGTTCTCTGCATTGCCCTTTGGCTTATCTACTGCGCCCAGAGTATTCACAAAGGTTCTGGCTCCAGTGATAGCTTACTTCAGGCTACAAGGAATTCAAATCTATCCTTACTTGGACGACTGCCTGATTCTGGCTCAAGAAAAGGAAGACCTTCTACAGCATCTGGAATATGTTATAGCAGTGCTAAGATGCCTAGGGTATTCTGTGAACGAAATAAAGTCCAGTCTAGTACCCTCTCAAGACATGTGCTTTCTGGGTGTGAGACTGAATACAGCAGCCCAGATGGCCTTTTAACCCCGGACAAACAACAGAGTCTATCACTTTACTTCCATCAACTATCTCGTCAGTCCGTGCTGACTGCAAGGACAGTCCTTCAAGCATTAGGGTTCATGGCATCTTGTATTCTGGTGCTTCCCAATGCCAAACTGCATATGAGGAAGCTACAATGGTATCTCAAAAATGTATGGACACAGCACTGCCAGGATTTGGACACTGTCATTCAAATAATACCTTGCCTTCCAAAAGAATTTTTGTGGTGGGCTCAGGAATGTCACCTAAACAAGGGACTCTCTGTGACCCGGCCAGAGGTGAGTCAGATTTTAACGACAGATGCCTCGGACATTGCTTGGGAGCTCATCTAAATGGAAAGTGGATACAAGACAAGTGGCCTGCCAGACTACAGCATCTACATATCAACATGAAGGAGATGTTAGCAGTCCAGTTTGCATTAATGGCTTTCAAGGAGTTACTTCTTCCAGGGCAGGTGTTGATTCTAACAGACAACACAACTGTCATGTAGTACATCAACAAACAAGGGGAACACATTCTTACCCATTGTGCAGGCAAGCAATGATTTTATGGGAGACTGCGCTCAGCTTGCAACTAACTCTTCAGGCAAGGTTTCTGCCGGGAGCACAGAACTCCTTAGCAGATGTGTTAAGCAGACAAATCATGGATCCCCACGAGTGGAAACTGGATCTTCATGTATTTCAAAAGTTGACAGTGTCCTGGGAACTCCAGACATAGATCTGTTCGCTTCTCCACTGAACCACCAGCTGCCAAAGTTTTGCACAAAGAGGTTTCATCACACAGCTTGGAAAGTGGATGCTCTTTCTTTCAGTTGGAAAAATCTTCATGTGTATGCTTTCCACCTCTGCCTCTTCTTCCAAAGGTGCTTCTAAAGGTCAGACAAGACAAGCCAAGGATGATTTTAATAGCTCCAGATTGGCCTCGGCAGCACTGGTACCCATTACTGAGGAGTCTGGTAAAGAAGCCTCCATGGCCTTTACCCTTGATTCCACATCTGTTGTCTCAGAAGGACGGTCTTCTGCTCAATGTCAAGCTTCACTCTCTTCATCTAACAGCCTGGCATATTCTGTTTTGAAAGACAGCAGGTCTCAACTTCCTCAACAAGTTTTAAATGTGATTATGGAAGCCAGAAGACCTAGTACAAGGAAAGTGTACGCAGAAAAATGGAAGAGATTTTTATTTTGGACTGCAGCAAAGAATTTGGAGATTTCAGAGCCTAATTTGAGTGTGGCTCTTCAATATCTTACTGAGTTATTGGACAAAGGTTTGTCTTTCTCTTCCATTAAGATTCATGCTGCAGCAATTTCAGCTCACTATGATTGTGACCCACCATTGTTTTCACATCCTTTGTTCAAGCAATTTCTTAGAGGGGCAAAGAATATAAGACCCCCACGAGAGCTCCTACTCCTGCTTGGGATCTCAATTTTGTGTTGGAGAAACTTACTCTACAACCTTTTGAGCCTGCAGCTACTGCTGAACTGAAATACTTGTCATGGAAGACTGCTTTTTTGTTGGCTATTACTTCTGCAAGAAGGGTTTCTGAGTTACAGGCCCTTATGGCGGTTGAGCCTTTTTGATTTTCATAAGGATAGGGTATCATTACGTACTAATCCTTCTTTTATGCCTAAGGTGGTTTCTAGTGTGGCTTTAAACCAAACTATTCATTTGCCTACTTTTTATGCAGATCCCCAAAATAAAGGGGAAAAGATTTTGCACACTTTAGATGTGCACAGGCAATTGCGTTATTATTTGAGCAGGACTAAGGATTTTAGGCAGTCTCAGCAGTTGTTTGTTTCTTTTGCTTTGAGTTCAGGGCAAGCCTGTGTCAAAACAAACTATTTCTAGGTGGATTGGGTTTTGCATTGCATTTTGTTATTCCCATCATGGCAAGGAGATTCCAGCTGGGATTAGGCCTCATTCCACTAGGGCTACTGCCACTTCAACAGCATTTCTAAGGGGTGTGGCAACTAAGGACATTTTGGAAGCAGCTACTTGGAGTTCAGTGCATACTTTCTCTAAGCATTATCACCTTCCTCTCTACTCTAAGTCTAGGGCTGGTTTTGCCACAGCTATTTTGCAAGGCATGTTGTCAGCTCCTGCTTCTTTATGATTTGCCAGCCTCCCTTACCTCTGCTTTGGGATTCTACCCAATAGTTAGGACTGCAGCAATGTGGGACGAAGAACATAGTACAGTTTTGTACCTACCATAAATGTAGATGTTCGAGGATCCACATTGCTGCAGTCCAATTTACCCTCCCTCCTTCCCCTCTGTGTTTAGGGGTGGTTGTGTAGGTGAGGTTATATGCTGATGATTTTGTATATATTATACATGTTTTTGGTGTAGGTATATTAGGCCTTGTCTTTTTAGGGTCTTCTGACATCTGGGGCAAGAAAAGACTGAGGATATGACGTCGGTCATGCGCATTAGTACCCTGACGTACTGACGTCAGTCTAATGCGCCCTGACCGACGTCAGCCATATACTTTGGTATTCGGGCCGACTGGACAGCGGACTACCCAATAGTTAGGACTGCAGCAATGTGGATCCTCGAACATCTACATTTATGGTAGGTACAAAACTGTACTTTTTGGGTTACATGTCAGGTAGGAAGGGCAAGTGTAGGTGTGGAAGGCAAATTCCACATAAGGATTTGCATGAGCACTGCCTATTCTGCCTAGGCCGTGAACATGACTTGCTACTGTTTTGGGTTACATGTCAGGTAGGAAGGGCAAGTGTAGGTGTGGAAGGCAAATTCCACATAAGGATTTGCATGAGCACTGCCTATTCTGCCTAGGCCGTGAACATGACTATACCATCTGTAGTATTTGTCAGGCATTTGTCTCCAAGACCCTCAGAAGCTGTCTTGCAGCCTTAAAACTATACCTTGAAAATCAGAGATTCAAACGTGTAGCGTCTAGGATGGACCCAACGTCGGAACACTTGGATGAACCCCCAGTCAAGAAGGCCAAAAAGAGTAGGCCCAAACAGGCTGCTACGCCCTCCACTCCAGCCATCGCTCTCAAGGCTAGTGAAGGCCCGGAGTCCTAGCCTGAGTCCTCAGAGCTTCCTTTGGCAGAAGGCCCAGAGGAAATCTGTCCTTTGCCCGAGGTTACGTCCTGGAGGGAATCTCAGGCATCCAGTTCAGTTGCTGAGGGGGAATCAAGGCTCATTATATCCTAGGGCCCGCCCAGCATCTCCCAAATCATGGTACATGAGGACATAGTGTCTGATTTAGTGGAGTGCCGGCTGGCATCCGACCCTCTACCGCATTTCTGAATCCTCTTCCCCCTGAGACCTTTAAGAAGAGGAAACAGAAAATTAACATATTTCTCAGCCTCTGCCTGCTTTACCTGTCAAATGGCCTCTGGATTGGCAGGCCTTCACTCAAGGCCTGCTCAATGCCTTTCTGGCCTTGCGTCAGGGCCCGAAGCCTGCACAGACCCCTACGCCCTCTACCTCTAAGGGGCCTGCCCCCGATGTCTTTTCAGGAGAATAGGACTCATCTGGTGATGAGTCCCTCACCTACTCTTCTCAGATTGCTTCTCATCTGGGATATGCTTCACCAGAGGAGGAATCCAACGGCACTAACTCACCTGGTGAGGGCATCAGTGAAATGCAAAACATTTTCAAATGGGACAGCAGTAAAGTGACAAGAGATTAATAAATTAAGACAGGAAAAACGATAGTCCAACCGACAAGTTTATTCAAAACCGGTTGTTGGTGAACCGGTTGTTGGTGCAGCTTGGTTTTGAATAAACTTGTCGGTTGGACTATCGTTTTTCCTGTCTTAATTTATTGGTCGTTACGTTAAAGTGACAAGAGACCCAAAAGAGATTCTTTGAACTTCTTCAATTGGAGTCTCCCAGCCCTTCTGCTGTGTCCCCCCCAGTACACCCTGCTTTTCTGGACGCTTCAAAAAAAAAACCAGATTCACAACCCCCAAGCATCCAGATAGATTCTTCGAGGTGCCTGAGGAAGCTACCTTCCTCTACAAACCCCCTTCTGCAGACCCTGTAGTTATTTCTGTGACAACAGACAAAACCTCAGTTACTTCCCTCCACCTCTCTACTGCCCTCTGACAAAGAGCAGAATGATGGAACATCTGGGAAAGAAAGCTTGTACTTCTGCCACCCTAACAGTAAGAGCATTCAATTACTAGACGCACATTGCCAAGTATTCTTTGGCTGTTTTGGAAGATGTGGTTAAGAAACTGGGAGAGCTCCCTGACTCCCCTGCTAAAGCTAAGATTTTCTCTCTCCTGAACTCCTGCACACAAGTGACCAAACACTCCAAGTGCAGCTACGACACTGTAGAACCATCTGCTAGGGCTGCTGCCTCTGGATCTGTTATCAGAAGGTACTCCTGGTTGAGGCTGCAACCCCTTCCTGATGACATCAAAGCCAACCTTCTAGATGCACCCCTGGACAACAAAAACCTGTTTTGTTCATCAGCTGCTGAACTCTTTAAGACCCTCCAGACCAAAAATAAGGAGCTGCAGAAATTGAGACATACCTTTCTCTTTCCATTTCCGCGCTTTCAGAGAAATTTCCCAGCTAAAACTTCCTTTGTCAGGTCCTCAGCTAAGAGAATACAAGCTAAGCCTAGAAAAGATAACAGGAAAAAGCACCCTTCTAGGTCTGTCTCCTCCATTCCATCCTCTAAACAGTCCTTTCAGGGAAAGCCTGGTAGTCTGTGACTACGAGGACCTATACCCAGAAATCCCTCTATCCATGCACCTCTCCCTCGCCCTTCCTGCTTGGAAGCAGATTACCCAGGACTCCTGGGTACTGTCTATCATACAGCAGGGATACTTCATGACCTGGAAGACTAGACCCACTCCCAAAGGCATCCCTCTCCCACCCAAAGACCAAATCCCACTTTTTCCTCCCATCCTGCAGGAACGTCTTGCTCAAAGAACCATCCAGGAGGTCCCATTGCTTGCAAGAGGAAAAGGTTTTTGTTCAAGAATTTTCCAGGTTCCCAGAAAGGAAGGTAACTGAATGCCTATCCTGGACCTATCCCACCTAAATACCTTACTCAGAGTCCCCTCCTTCAGGATGCTCTCTCTCCCAACCCTTCTGCCACTCCTCCTGCCTCAGGCTTTCCTAGTGTCCCTGGACATGATGCCTACTTGCACATCCCTATTCACCCTCTCTTCAGAAAGTACCTCCACTTCTCTGTGGATTCTGCACACTATCGGCTCTGTGCTTTACCCTTTGGTCTCTCTATGGCCCCAAGAGTATTTACAAAATGTCTGGCCCCAGTCATGGCATTTACCAGGACGAAAGAATACAGCTTTTTCCCTATCTAGATGACATCCTTATCCAGGCTGCCTCAAATTCAGTGGCCTTGCAACACCTGCAGTTCACCATCTCCCTCCTTACATCTGGGATTCACCATAAATCACAAAAAAATCATCTCTGACACCCTCTCAGGATCAGGTGTTTCTAGGATGTCAGATTCTGACCAAGGAAATGAAGGCTTGCCTGCCACCAGAAAAGATTGTGACCCTCACGTTATTCTTCCAGGGGATCATTCCTCTCAAAACCATCTCAGCCAGGGAATGTATGATATGTGGCCTTGACTATCCCCATGGTCCCCCCCTGGCAAGGCTACACATGAAGACGTTTGAGTGGCATTTGAGAAACACCTGGAAGCAACATCTACATCCTCTATAGAGTTCATGATCCCCATGCTTCCTTGCCTGTCCAAGGAATTGAAGTGGTGGATCTCCCAGATTCAGTCAAACCCAGTCCTGCCCCTCCTGCCCACACCCCCAAAACAAGACCTCTTCACAGATGCTTCAGACACAGGCTGGGGAGCAACCCTAAGAAACTGGAGAGTGAGGAACTCATGGAGTCCCACTCAACAAAAAGATCACATCAATATCAAGGAAGTGAGAGCCTTGATACTATCTTTGGATATTTTCAAGGGTCAGCTTCTCCCAGGCACCCTGAGGTGGTACACAGACAACACAACTGTGCTGTGGTACATCAACAAATGGGGGGCAAGGTCCTACCTCCTGTGCAGACTAGCGCTGCAGGCTTGGGAAACAGCACTAGACAAACAAATCCTTCTCCACAGACAATGTGATGGCAGACTCTTTAAGCAGGACCATGACCCTGGCTCATGAGTGGATGCTGAACAGGGAATTGTTTCTGGACCAGGTTCATTGATGGGGTATTCCAAATGTGGATCTCTTCGCTTCTGCTCCAGGGCATCTCACCCAGATGCTTGGAAGGTAGACGCTCTATCAATCTCTTGGAATGGGATGTACGCATATGCATCAACCTCAAATCTTGCTGGTGACCCCCTAATGGCCAAGGCAGTATTGGTTCCCCCTACTATTTCACCTAACCAAGGGCAATCATCCCAAGTTACCCCAGAGTTTGGACCTGCTCACACAGGACAAGGGAACACTCTTGCACCCTCAACTGTCCACACTGAATATCACTTTGTGGGTGATAGGGCGTTGATTCCCATCAGACACCTATATGCAGAGGACATGAGCCAGGTTAGTGGAAGAGATTTTCCTTATGGTATCAGAAAACAGTCTACAACCACTGAAGGCAGAGCTCCCAGTAGTCTTGTCCTACCTGTGAGATCTCATGAAGTCTGGACTGTCATACTTCTCCATTAAAATCCACCTGTCTGCCATCTTAGCTTGCCTACCCCTGGTGCCTCCTTTAACATCTAGTTTAGAGGTCAGACTTTTCCTGAGAGGGGTGTTCACCTCAGACCACCAAGGAAGCCAGTTCCGCCTCCTTGTGACCTTAACTCAGTCACTCCGGAGCAGCTTAAAAAATGCTACCTGCTCACTTCCACCATAGGAACAACAGTGCAGCCTGAGCTCAATTTCAGAAAATCCATTTGTAATATATAGAAAACAAATGTTCATAACTCTCTAACTATAAGAGCTAGACTAAAAATGTGAATGCGAAAGTTGTTCAGAAGACACTGACCTTTCCAACAGTGTAAATGTTGATAGTGCGCATCAAAGTCATTATTAAATATTTGGCAAGGAATGCTGATATTGTGCATATTTTTTTACCTTTTTTGGAAAAACAAAGCACAATATCTTGGTCAATGTACCTTGTAGACCCATACAATGTGTATTTAATTTGTTTGTATGAATGTCAGCTTTAAAATGATACTTCAACCATTACTGTGTGATGCTTCTTTACGGAGATATTCACAGAAATATGATTAATATTTCTCATAATTGATAAAAGCATAATATCTCATCACCTGTAACAGAGGCTACATATCGGTGTACAAGTTGTGTGGCTGAATGTCAGCTTTAAAATGATGCATCATTTGTGTCATCACCATGCTCCCTTGCAAATATATGGACATAATGAGAAGTATTGGAAATGTATAATTTTCATAATTCTACAAGACTAAACAAACTGTGATATCTGTAGCTGTGTACAGTACACAGACACAGTTCTTTTACCATGTTGGAACTATTAATACTGTCTTCAAAATGAGGTATTACTTAGCACATTGAGATGCTCCCTTGCAAAGTTATTTACCAAAATATAAAAAAAAAATCATAATTTCCATAACCTAAGTCCTAAACAAATTGTGATGTCTGTATAGGTGTACAGCATGCAGACAGTTCTTTTATCATGTTGTAAGGACTAACACTGTCTTCAAAATGAGGTATCACTTGGCACAATTACATGCTCCCAAGCAAAGTTAGTTACTAAAATATGAAAAATGTATTTATTTTATTTATTTATTTGCAGTTGGTTAACCAGGATGGTCCATTGGGCCAAAAGAACCCGTTTTCAATGGAGTCCTGGGGAGAAAAGCTCCAGGAAACTAACAAACTAGGTACAAACAATAGAATGATAAATAAAAATAAAATAAAATTGTACAATTGTAAAAACAACACACATTAAATTAATATAAGCTTTTGGAGCATAGAGGGAGATGTGGCAGAGCAGATAATGGTAGAATCATCTGCATATTGGATGATGCTAGAGAATGGAATGGCTTTGTAGAAATCATTTATAAATATATTGAAAAGAAGGGGACCGAGAATGGAGCCTTGTGGAACTCCGGTGGGGGTGCTAAGAAAAGAGGAAGTGGCCTTTTTCCATTTTACAGCTTGGAATCTATTTGATAGATAGCTAGAGAACCAGTTCACGGAGGAGGGGGAGAGATTCAGTTTTGAAAGTTTAGTTAAGAGCAGGCTGTGTGAGATAGTGTCAAAGGCCTTAGAGAGGTCAAGTAGTAGGGTGGAGACAATTTGGCCAGAGTCACGTGCTTTATTGACAATCTCAAGATAGGAAAGGAGGGCTGTCATAGTGCTATGATTGGGCCTAAAGCCGTGTTGAGTGGGGATTTATGAAATTTATGAAATTATGAAAAAAATCATAATTTCCATAACCTAAGTCCTAAACAAACTGCAGTATCTGTATATGTGTACAACATACAAACAGTTATTTTACCATGTTGTAAGTACTAATACAGTCTTCAAAATGAGGAATTAATCAGCACATGCATGACTCCACATAGACAGGGGTTCTGATGGAGAGATGAAAAAGTCAGCAAGCAAAGGAGCGTAGTAGTGCTGAAATTGAATTCATCCTCAAGTCTTGGTGAGTACCTTCGCAAGGTGGACCCTGTTTTAAACAAAATCTCACCAAGGCGACACTGATATATAGACTGTATTTATATAGCATATATCATGGACAGAAGTAAATCAAAAATAAAAAAAGATAGCTGGGTGCACAAGACCCAGGATAAAAAAGTGCCCAATCCTGGTAAGCGCACTGGTGTCAGGACTGGAAAAAATGACAGTGTAGAATCCTCAAAATACGGAAACAATCCTACAATGGGGCCAGGCCAGGCTCAGGGAGAGGATGGGCCCCCTGTTGTAGAAGGAAGTAGTAGTCCACAAAAACGACAAAAATTGATTGGCCAAAGAAGAGCCATAAAGACGACAGAGTGGACTATTGAGGATAAGAAAGAAATTATGTATTATTACTATTATGTAAAAAGCCCAGAATTTCCCGACACGAGATACACAAAACGATTAAGAGAGAAATTAGAGGAAAGAAAAATACTTTCTCAGGAAAAACTGTCACAAGCTTCAAATAAAAATTTGCTTTCATTAATACAACAGATTTTTGAAAAACAGTATATAGATCAAGAAACTTTGATCTCTTTGGAAAAAGAAGCCTCTGAGGAAGTGAGAAAATATAAACAACAAAACCTAGAGATATTTGAAAAATATAAAAAAGAAATATGGACATGGGAAAGAAAGAGAGATTTGATATGGTGCAATATTTATGCAAAGGAGAAAGCCAAGTTAACTAATATACAGAAGGCAGTTTCAAAGAAAAATACAGGCAAAGGCATCCAGATATGGACAATTTCACAATGAAAAGACTAAAAACACAAAGATTTAATGTAGAAAAGATGATTAATAAAGTAGAGGTTAAAGAAATGGAAGTTGAAGTTATGGAGTGCCTGCGAAGTGAAGGATTTAATGTAGAAAGTCTAAAACAGACTACATTACAGCATGATGGAGTGAGTCCCCAGAATAAAGAAAAACAAGATCATCAGGAGACATGTAAAGAAATATGGACAGGGGAAACGAAAAGAGATTTTAATATGGTGTAGCATTTATGCAAAGGAGAAAGCAAAACTAACTAATACAAAAAGAGCAGCACCAAAGATATTTGAAGAAAAATATAGGCAAAGGAATCCAGATATGGAAAACTTTCAATATAAAAAATAAGATGACTAAGAAGAAAATTAGAAAAAGAGATTATTAATGGAGAAGTCAAAAAAATAGAAATTGAGGTAATGGAACAACTACAAAGAGAAGGATTCAGTGAGAAAATCAAATGCAGAAAGCACCACAGCAGGATAGAGCAATGGATATCCAAATTAAGGGGAAACCAGTGGAACAGGAAGCAACAGGTCAAGCGCCATATCAAGATATTTTGGAGCCTTCCACAGGAAACCAGTATAAAAGTTCACTTGAAGCTAGACAGGAAGGAAAGGAACAGGAAACTGTGGAAACTCTGATGCAGTCAATGTTGAGGAGTGATAGGCCAGTGAGTTTCCATATGATAAAACAACAGATGACACAGGATGAAATAGAAGAGAATGTGCCACAAGAAGATGTTATACAACTTTCTATAGAATGCCCACAGGAAATGGAAAACAAGGTATGGAAGAAAAGGAGTTAAGAGAAGGGTTGCTAGATAAAGACAGATATATCAAGATCAATGAGAGAAATAGACTGCAGAAGGTTAATAAAACCCCAAAAGTCAGAAGCTTGATAAAACAAATGAACACGGTAATTAGGACTGTCCATAGAGATCTGTGCAATATAACAGAAGTAAACAGAATATATTACTGTGCTGCTAAATTAATAACTGATAAAATTCTACCACAGGAACATAGGGTAGTGAGGGGGGGGGGGCAAAAGCGAATACTATCATGGAAATATTGAATAGAGAAAACTATAAAGCAGCTAAGACGAGAAGTGTCATTGTTAGAAGATTATAGAAGAGGGAACAGATCAACAAAAATATTAAGAAAGAGAGATGTGATAAAAGCAATGTGCAGTATTAGAAGAGACCAGGATCTATTATGCACTGTTGGAGACAGCAAACTAAAACTTTCAAAACAGGCAGAAAGACTCCGAAGATACGAAGATAAATATAAGGGAAAAGCACAAAATAAGCAATTTACTGATGACCCAAGAAAGTTTTATAGAGAATTGGGATACAAGGTAAAAGGAATTGATAGACCGTAGAGAAAAGAGGAAGTTTTATTTTATTTATTTATTGACATTTGTTAACTGGGTTTGTCCAACTGGGCTTGTGGCCCATTTTCAGTGGAGACCCGAGGAGAAAAGCTCCAGTAGTACATTTTTAAACAAGTACAATTTTAAACAATATAGATATAATAGCAGTTATAGCAAAAAGATTCACATATGTTGGGTTACATGCATAAAGTTAAAGTTGCATTAAAAAGTAGCTAAGTAACGTAATTTTACATTGATATAGTTCAATAGGTCAACAATAAAACTTTTTTGTTTGCATAAAATTATGCAAATGCATAGTAGACACATTGGAGAGAGAGGTGTAATGAGGTACTAAGTATGGCCCTTCTGAGGGTACATAAAGGGAAGGAAGACTAGGTGGGGTCATGGCAAGGGCAGGTTCTAGAATTGAGAAAATAAGCTTTTAGTTCATTTTTAAAGTGTGAGGTGTGGGAGATTGAATGTAAGTTAAGGGGAGGTTTGTTCCAAGCAAGGGAGTGTTTGTAGATTAGTTTGCCTACTGACCTTTTTGGGTGGTAGATATCAAGTAATTGTTGGTTAGAAGTACGGAGGATCTGGGGTGGGATGTAGATGGAGACTAAGGAAGATAGAGATGGACAGAAGGAGGGTTTATAAAGTATAGAGTGTAGCATATGAAACTGATAAGATAGAAGAAATTGGGGAAGTTCAAGCCATTGAAGAGAGTTTAAAGAAATGCAGTGGTGTGAGTTGTATGGGGAGTTAATAATGAATCTGGCTATTTTATGGTAGGTCTGTTGGAGTTTGTTTAGAGTGGAGGCCTGGATATTGGTAAGAACTGGGGCGGAGTATAAGAGGGAGGGGAGGAGTAGTGCCTGGCCCAGGGTAAGTCTGGATTCAGGGGTTAGGAATTTTTTGTTCCGATATAGCAGACCTAGTTTCTGTTTTTTTTTAATACATTGGAGTACGTGTAAGTTGAACTTTAGTTCGTCATCGATAACCCCTAGGAGTTTTGTGTGGGTGTCAGGTTGGATAGTTGTATTGTTAGAAGATTTAATAAAAAAAGGAGGTTTTGTGATGAGAAAGAGAATGGCGAAGGAAAAGTAGGAGTTTAGTCTTTTTGGGATTTAGGCTGAATAGGTTGTGAGAGCGCCATTGTTCAGTGGATAGTAGGGCCTGATGGGTCAGGGTGTGTAGTTCAGGAATGTTATTTGAGATGGATATAAGTGTGGAGTCATCGGCATACTGAATAAGGGAGGATTTTTTGCATGAGGTGTAAAGATCATTGGTAAAGATGTTAAACAAAAGGGGGGTCCCAAGATGGAGCCTTGGAGAACACCAGTGGAGATTGGAAGGAAAGGTGAGGAGGATGAGAGCCATTTGATAGATTGTTCCCTGCCAGATAGGTAACTATTAAACCAGGCAAGTTCGGAGGGGGATAGGTGGAGATTTGCGAGTTTGGATAGTAGTAGAGGATGAGAGACAGTATTGAAGGCTTTGGAGAGATCTAGGAAGACACAGGAAAGGAGTTTATTGTTGTCTAGGGCCTCTGCAGTGATATGAGTGAAGGAGAGGAGGGCAGTGGTGGTGCTGTGGTGAGGACAAAATCCATGTTGGGTAGTGGTAAGTAAGTGGTGCGTGAGGAGATGATTGAGAAGCTGCAAGTGAATACATTTTTCTAATATCTGGGAGAGGGGCGACAGAATGGCAATGGGTCAGTAGTTTGAGGGGTCAGTGGAGTTTCCACCTTTATGAAGAGGGATCGTAAAGAAAGATTTCCAAAGGGTGGGGACAGTAGATTCCAGAATAGATTGATTAGTTAGTATAGATATAGGATAGGCAATTGAGTCAGCAGCAAGTTTGAAGAATGTAGGAGATAGATTGTCAGTGGAAGGAGTGCAAGATTTTAGCTGGAGTAGTAGAGATTTTTGATGTAAGTAGTGGGAACTGGCTCAAAAGAAAACAAAGTTGTGTTAGTGGAACTTGGAGGGGTGGGTGTCGAAGTAGAGTTTGGCTTAGAGTTTACTAGATTTTGGATGGAAGTGATAGTGTTTATTCAGCAGGGTAGCTGTTTCCTGAGAGGAAGAGTTAGGGTATGGAGAAGGATTAGAGGGCTTTCCAGGATAGAGGATGTTGTTGAGAGTTGACCAAATTTTTTGAGGATTGGATTTGTAGTTAAGCTGAGCAGAGCTATAGTATAACTTTTTGTCATTAGTTGTATGTTTTTTTGCAAGGCTCCTCAGTTGCCTGTATTTTTGAAGAAGAGATGGTTTAGTTTTAGTTTTAGTCCAGGTTTTCCAAGCACTATCTCTTTGTTTCATAAGGGACCTAGTCTCCTTGGAGAGCCAGGGAACATGATTTGATTTTACTCTGATCTTCCAAGAGGGAGCTAAGGAGTTTAGAGTACTCATGAAGATGCTATTGAAAGTGCTTACAGCATCGTTTAGGGGGAGGTGTTTTAGGATGGACCAATCTATGTTGTGGAGAATGGAGTTAAATTGGGATGAGTTGAAAGTTGATAGTTTTTGACAATCTTTGATAAGGTGGGGTTTAGGAATATGGGAGTAGTGTCTTAAGATGGTGTTAGGGAAATGATCACCGAGGGAGTCAGATAAGGTGGTGGGATTGTCGTATTGATGGGGGGAATTGGTAAGAATCCAGTCTATGATGGAGCTGGAGGTGGAATTTTTATGGAAGCGAGTGGGAGATGCTATAAGTTGGTGGAACCCGTGTATTTGAGTACTGAGTTGGGGGAGTAAGTTGTGAGTTTGGATCAATCAATGTTGACATCACCAAGGATAAGTGTCTCATGGTATGTTGTGGGACAACCAGGATAGGATGTTTTCAAGAATGGGCAGATTGTTACCAGGAGGAAGGTAGATAGAGGCAATTGCAAGTTTTTTTGTGGGGATTCAGATGGCAGTTAAGGATGAGGATTTCAGCTGGGAGGAAGTCAGGAATTGGGGAGGGGTATGGTGAGAGGTTAAGGTTGTTTGAGTTGGAGGATGGCCACGCCACCCCCTTTTTTTACAGATCTATCAGATTGGAAGATGATATAACCTGGTGGGAGTATTTCACTATTTCCTTTTTTAAAGGTTGCTTTTGCACATTTATCAAGGCAATCAGTCAGTGTAGATGCATTTTGGAGAGGTATCTATGAAGATCCTGTGGAACATACAGATGCTAAATGGATAGAAGAAGTATAAGAAAGAATAAGAAGTTTAAAGGTACACGGTATGAAATGGGATGAAATAACAGCCAGAGAAAGTGAAACAAAGTTGAGAAAAGCCTCTAATTGGAAAACCCCAGGCCCAGATGCAGTACCTAACTTTTGGCTTAAAGTATTAACTTCTTTACACGAGGATCTAGCCATGAGTAAGAGCTATTTATATGCACACCCGAACAGACACTGCACTGGTTAACAATAGGAAAAACAATGCTATTACTTAAGAGTGAACCTGCAAGCTACCCAAAAAATTATAGACCTATAAATTGTCTTCCGACGACGTATAAACTGTACACGGGGATTGACGCCGACAGAGTTTATAGTCATTTAGAAGAAAATTCAATTATGGCAGCAGAACAAAAAGGCAATAAAAGAAAGTCATATGGGAACAAAGGATCATTTGTTGTTAAATAAAGTTATAGTGGAGAACTGTAAGAAAGGGAAGAATCTCAGTATGGCATGGATTGACTATAAAAAAGCATTTGATAGTATTCCACATTCATGGATAACAAAGAAGAAATGAAGAACGCTAAACTCCACGGATTCCTGAAACGCTAACTGCTCACATACATTATCCCAAAAACCTGGAGTAATGTGAAATGTGTATTGAAACACTCCATCCACCAATAAGTTAAAAGATCTTCATTTATTGTACCATACGTTAAGCGCTTTCACTCACTGAACCGTGAGCTTCATCAGAACAAATTTAAAAACAGTGAATACAGTTTAAATACTCCATTTGGCGCCAAAACAAAATAAATTCAAAGTGGCACAACATCAAAAGAATTCAGTGCGAAAATAGTCATTTTTTGCCTAATGTCACCTGTAACAAATATTGACATCCAAACATCCTACCAACAAAATTATTAACAATATCGAAGTGTATAAGAATGAAAAATAAAAATAAAAGAAAGTAAAAAATAAAAAATACTGATGCATATAAACTAATGCATTCTGACTGATAAACAAGACCAGTCACATATCCCTTACAAATGTGTATAGTACAATCAAATAACTTGTTTGATATGTGAAAAATACTATTTAAATAAAACTGTTTAAATAAAACAATTTAAGTACAACGTTACAACTACCCACAAACATACAAAAATGTGTATATCATGAGTGTTATTATAAAACAGATCTATAACCTACAATGTATGTGTAGATCTTCTGATGCATAAACTAATTTGTACATTTACCCATAGAATATGTGATTAAAATAGTCTAATATTTTATATTTAATAATGGTTTTATAGTAATGTGGTTGTTAAGCCCCTGGGGTGTCGAGGCATAGGTGAATAACTGCCACCATACTTCCTTACAGGCCAAGATAGCATAATGGTTATATATTACTGAGCCCTTTCTCTCACCTAAACTGTACACACAAATACAAGGAGTCAAGACATATCGCCCTACATACTGAGTAGATCAGTGCCAGAACTACTATAAAAGCTGTAATAAAACTTATGTAACATTTATATCACTGAGCCCTTCCTGTCACCTAAACTGTACACACCAATGGACAGAGACAGACATATTGCCCAACAGTTTTGATTGATCCATGCCAGAATTACTTTCCTCAAGGTGAATGCTACCATAATAGATGCTTACATTCCCTAAGGCAGCAGCTAATCTTTCAGTGAGAGAATCCCTCTCATTAGTTTTGATTTTTTTCACTCCATTCATCTATTTAGCACTGAATACAATTGCTTCTTATACAAGTGTCATACATTCTACATTCAGTAAACATTTCACACAGTTTCCCATAACATATTACTCCAACTTATTCCCCTTGTCTTAGCATGCATTTATCTGAAGGATATGAAATACAAATGTTTATTTATTTATTTATTTACATTTGTTGACCGGGAGTGTCCGACTGGATGTAGGTCCATTTTCAGCGGAGGCCTGGGGAGAAAAGCTCCACAGTTAAAATAAACAGACAGTAGTTACATTGGATTACATAGTGATTAACAATTTAACATAGCAATTAATTACAAACATATTTACAGATGAAGAACATAGTACATCAGTAGACAACTAGAATCTTTATCTGCGAAGTACATAACAGACATTAACAAATGTTACAATAAGAAGTCCCTGCTGTATAAAAAGTACTAGGCTTATGAGCATCTGAGCTTACTATAGGTAGTTAGTGGTGTGGAAAGAAAGGTAGTGGTTGGATGGGGTGGGTGATATAAGAGTGGGAGTTGCAAGGGCATAGCCAGCATGTTTTTAGGTGCACTTTTAGTAAAGTTTTGAAGTGGGTGCATGATGGTACGGAGGTAATTGTGGGTGGGAGGGAGTTCCATAATTTGGCTATGGCGCAAGAGAATAGTACTTCACCAGCAGAGTTATTGGCTTTAGTGATCTACAAATGATTTTTGTTGCTGGATCTTAGTGGTCTGGTGGTGTGATAGGGTTGGAGTAGATTCTGAAGGGATGGGACATTTAGTGGATGGTTTACTAGTTTGTGGGCGAGTGATAGTTGATACCACTGAAGGAGGTGAGGGAGTTCAAGCCAGCCCAGTTCAGCAAGTGAGAGACGGTGGTGACTACGGTAGGATGCCCCTGTGGCGAATTTGATGATTTTGTTGTAGCAGGTCTCTAGCTTGTTTAGATTGCATTGCCTTTGGTTGGTATATATTGGAGAGGCATAAAGTAGGGTGGAGATAAGGTGGGAATTTGCTATTGAAATCTTTGTTGCTTTGGTGAGAATTTGCTTATTTCTGTATAACGCTCCTAGTTTTTTGTGGACTTTTTTATGGTCATGGATATGTGAATGTCAAATTTTAGTTTATTGTCTATTTCCACTCCTAGCAATTTTGTGTGTTCAGTTGGGTATATAGTGGTGTTGTCTTTTGCTGTGATGTTAAAGTGAGAGTTGTTTTCAGTATGTTTGGTGGTTTGGAAGATGAGTAGTTTAGTTTTGTTTGGGTTGAGTATTAATTGGGCATCGGATAACCAAGTTTCAACAGAGGAAAAGGCTTCCTGTGTGACTTTTTGCAGTTTGGGTAAGGGACTGGGCTGAGCAGATGATGGTTGAGTCATCTGCATATTGTATGAGTGTGCCATGTTTGGTGGCAGAGGCAAGATTTTTGGTGAAAACAGAGAAGAGTAGGGGTCTAAGGATGGATCCTTGGGGAACCCCTATGGAGACAGGTAGTTGGGAAGATATGTCATTCTGCCATACAATGGATTGTTGGCGGTCAGACAGGTAACTCTGAAACCAGTTGGTGACTGATTGAGAGAGGGATAGGTTATTGAGGACAGAGATGAGTTGTTTGTGTGGGACCATGTCAAATGCTTTAGATAGGTCTAGGAAAGTAACAGAGGAGAGATAGCCATTGTTTTTATGCTGAAGGATAGTGTTAGTAAAGGAGAGTAAGGTAGTGGTGGTGCTATGGTTTGGTCGGAAACCATGCTGAGTATTGGAAAGGAGGTTGTTAGTAAGGAGGTAGTCTGAGACCTGAGAATGCATGCATCTCTTTAGTATTTTGGAGAGTGGAGAGAGAATAGCTATGGGGCGGTAATTGGTTAGTTCTGTGTGACTTCATTCCTCAGATTATTCCAGTAAATTGCCCCCTAACCCCCCCCCCCCCCCGCACGCACACAGCAGCCCCCTCTCCAGCCATTCCAGTTTTCCACTATTTGAGTATTTCTCTACAGTTACCATAGAATGAAAAACTGCAGAGGTCGCCTTGACTCTAGTTAAATGGGCTCGCAATGGTTTACATAATTTAAAATGTACATGTATATATATATATATATATATATATATATATATATATATATATATGTGTGTGTGTGTGTGTGTGTGTGTGTGTTTGCATGAATACATGTGTAGGTATATACATATAAACACACACACACACACACACACATGGACTTTGAGTCATACTGGTACCTCTGGTCCAATGACCTGCTGAGGTTAATTGTTATATGTACTTCATCTAGGAGGTCTTTTGGGTTTAGGAAGGTCATATTTAGGGTCTATGTGTCTGCTTTGGATTGTGTGTGTGATGGGTGCAGTGTGTGTACTACTGGCATTATTGACATTAGGTAAACATAAGGCAATTTCTACACTGTCTCAGGTTCACTGGTTCCTAAAGTAACTCCAAAAACATTAACTTCCTTACAAGAACAGTAATGCCATTTATCACTCTGTGTCCCCTGCTATGTATTTCCCAGAGATTAAATGCAAGATCATCTTTTGCATTCACTTGTACAGAATATTCAGGCATTTACCCATTTCCCTTGGATTGAAATCTGCTTAAGTAATTAGCCCAGTAGATGTATTCATACATGAACACAGCATTTACTGACACACATTTCCTGCAAAAAAAACGAAAACAAAAAAAAAAAAAATAAAAAATAAAAACTGAAAAACAATGATACAATACATTTTTGCATATAACAAACTTTATAGGACTATATGGGCACCCTTGTTACAGCCTCCATGATTGCCCTGAAGCATTCACTTAACTGCTAGTTAAGTGTTACTGCCTCTGAACAGATTGTCTAGATAACATTCAATGGAAATCCATACTAGTCTAGCTTTTCATAAACTAGACTAATTCACAAAGCCATATGCCATATGGGAAACCACAAGGGCTATAAACTTATCCACTCTTGATCTGCTTTTGTAAGAACAATATACTTAAGAACTATACAAGTCTCATTAGTTTCATGCCCTCCCTTCATGCATCACAGTTTACCTTTTGCATTACAATATTCTGCACACTTTCAAAACTAAGGTTCTCCTTTAGAAATGAATGTCAGTATTGCTTTGAGTAGTGACTTGGTTGTCTGAGGCACTGGCCTCAGCCTTAGAACTTAGATACTCCAAAGTCTGTAAGAGAAGCTGTCAATGCTTGGGGCAATGGAATAAATGAGAAAAATTGAAGAAGAGAAACCAAAAAATTAGCCTCTAATTTCCAGTCATTCCCCTAACTCCCTTTATTGTTGTCAGGTTTTCGACATTAGTAAACAAATCATCGTCTTGCCCTCCCTCATCTGTCATATTCAGTACTGATTTCAAATGCAGTAACTGCTCTTGTCACTGTAATGTATAAACTATTACGGGGATTCCATATTTAACTAGACAGCTTTGCAGCTACAAACTGAATTTTAAAGTTTAAAAAATGCAGCAAATACACCAAACTCTATTTTTTTTATCTGGTACACCTTTCAAACCCACATATTTCTCTCATAACACAGAAGAAGAACTGCACTCGTCCCCCCAGATCTGTGTAACAAATCGCTAAAATGAATAACCCTGAGGATCAGAAATGCCAAAAATTACCAATCAAAAATTAAAATCCAAAACAGAGAAGGGCAAAAAAGGACTGTACAGTCAACTAGACACATCTGAATGAGCCACAGCCGGAAGGCGAGTAACTAAAGTGGGCGTCGTCGAAATGAATCATGCTTTGTACGAGCATCCACCCAGGAGTACATCTGCAGTCTGGTTGGGAAAGCAGATGTCAGTATTCCATGGACCCACAACGCATTTAACCATTACATAGAGTGAAGTCTTAAAAGAAAATCCAGCTCTGCATGACATACAGCACATTTACTTGAAAAATAAATAAAGAAGTATGCTGGTTTCTGCTACTAAAAGTGGTAGTTACGTTACTTTCATACAGCAACTACTTTTCTGGGAGGAATACCTATACTCTACTTCTTTATATGCTTTTGCTAAACAAATCTTACTAAATTACCTGTCAAATACCTCGGCGTCTATAGCTGCTCTCAGCACCCGGGCAATAAGAGGAACACCAACCAGGTTCTTAATGTTCGTCAGTGGGATGCCATCACTGCTGGCTCTTGCTAGAAATACTGCTGCAAAGTGCCCTTTTTTAGTAATGCAGGCTGCAGTTATCTGATTATTACCCATTGCCATTGCGTTACTTGCTGTGGCTCCACTTTGCTGCCATTACGAGATTGGAACCACTTGCAAGTGTTCAAGTAACTGCTCGAGTCTGCATGAATGAAAACACACCCCCTTGGGTGTAACCAAACAGATTATACAGCCAGTGATACTAGTCTTCTTGCCAGACACATGATAGCTGATGCCATGCCCTTCAACTGTCCTAATTTCTGGCCTCTGTTTTAGTTTGTTCCCCACAACAAATCACCGAGTACTGAAATCACTAAATAACGACAATCCATATGGACCAATAAAAGCTGCCACTCCACCAGGTTGGTAAAACAAGTCATTACAATAAATATAACAGAAACACAGATAAGTGCATTCTGCAAAAATCTGGATAGTGACTACTTACATGCTCATATAAAGCCCTGGTTCCGTAGGCTGGAATACTTTACTGCTTTATGCTGCAAATAGAGGGATCCAGCAGCAATGGAAGTAAATTTTTCAGATTTTAGAAATAAAAAAGGTAATATCTGCTGCTGGACCCCTCTATTTATTTGTAAACAACTATGGATACATGTCTGGGGGGTGGAGGTGTTAAGCAAGTGGTAGTTTTGATTTCTCTGATTGGCTGCCACCACTAGCTTCACAGAATGCAGACAAAATTGGTTTGATGTACGCACAGGAAAACACAGTGCATACTAAGCTGATTTTCTTGAAATAATTAAATGTAAGCATATGACTAATCTGATGCAAAACCGAAGTTGAGAAGTTAACTGACAAAGTTCATTTACCTTTTTAACTTACTTTTCACAAAATACGGCTGAAATAGGACCGGGAAGTAAATCGCGTTTGTACAAGGCACTCGGTGGGGTAACAGCATGCATTTACTAGCATCTCATAGCGTGTTCGGATGTAAGCACAGAGGTGCTAGGAGGCGGTACTCGGGGTTAATGAGTTAACTTTATCCTAGAAAAATTGACTCTCCCACCGTTTGAACCAGCCAAAGACTGCTCCTTCCAGCACTGCACTTGGAAGACCATACTCTTGGTGGCCATAACCTCTGCCCTGAGGGTCTTCGAACTCCAGGCACTTATGGCATACCCCCCCTTCACTGTCTTCCACAAGGACAGGGTATGTTTACGTACTAACACCACATTCATGCCCAAAGTGGTAAATGTCTTGTCCATAAATCAGACTGTCATCCTGCCAACCTTTTTCCCCTCTCTGTAGAACCGAGCAGAGAGGATACTTGACTCCCTAGATGTACACAGACAGCTAAGGTTTTATTTGGCCAAACCCAAACCCTTCCAAAAATCTGAAAGACTGTTCATCTCCTATCACCCTAGAGCCCTGGGTCAACCTGTTTCCAAGCAAACTATATCCTCTTGGATATCAAAAAACATTTCCTTTTGCTACTTAACTATGGTAAGTCACTCCCAGCCCCAGTTGGGGCACAGTCTGCTAGGGCAGTGTCTTCCTCAGGGGCTTTCTTTAAAGTATTGGACACAGCTGCTATCCTAGAGGCAGCTACTTGGTCCTCAGTTCACACATTCACCAGAAACTACAAACTGGATATGGTCTCTAGAGCCAGGGCAGGATTTGCCAGTGCCATCCTCCATGGATTTGTGGAAGGTGCTTCTGGTCCGCCACCCCTTCATTAGGACAAGAGCTGTTGCACTCTCCCTGATGTTATGAATACAGCAGCATATGAATAGAAGGACATAGTATTGTTGTGTAAGAACTTACCATAACCTTAGATGTCCTTCTCTTGTATATGCTGCTGTATAGTTTCCCACCCAACCTTCTCCCTCACACTTGCCTGATTCCGGATTCCTGGAGTAACCACTCCGTTGTCGCTGTATCCGGTGGCATTCAGTTCTGAAGAGGTGTATGCTGACATCTGCTTTATACCTGACGTCCATTTATGACCAACGTCTGAGAGATCCGCGGGATGTCACGTGCATCCTAGCGGTAGCATATAACTTTTGTATAACAGATGGGCGTATGAGAGTTCACCAGAGGCAAACTCCCTGATGTCATGAATACAGCAGCATAGAGAAGAGAAGAACATCTAAGGTGTTGCTAAGTTCTTACACAACAGTACTTTCATGCTGAAGTGTTCTCAGGTCATTATAACTAATTCCATCGCCTCCCTGTACTTTGTTTGAATTCAGTTTGCATAGTTCTTTTTCAGTATAATCTAATTTGATTCTAGTATGTGAGGTTATCTGGATGACGCTAGAACACCTTATCACCCCCTTTGTGGGTGTTGCATAATATTTTGTTAATGTATCTATAATCTGTTGTGTCCGAGAATAAATTTTAGAACTTACACACACTTTATCAAGTTGTATATCTTTACTCCTTGTACATCTTGTGCATCTATAAAATAGTTTCTTATTATGCTCAATACCTTTATGTAAATTTTCTTCAAATAAGCATCTTAGTGACAGTGTACAAGCCCAAAGGGGATATTCATAAATGTAGGAAGTGCAGAGGTATTAAGCTCCTTTTTACTGCAGGAAACTGCTGGGGAATGATATAAATATGCAGAATAGTAGAAATTAGTAGGGAGATGAGCAGTTCGGATTCATGTCAGAATGCAGTACAACTTACCTTATGTTTACAGTGAGACAATTAGTGAAGAATTTGGAGATGAGGTAAGGGCCTAACTAGGCACTCACAGACTTGGAGAAAGCATATATGAAAGTCCCAAGAAAGCCAATTTAAACAGTCCTGCAATGGTTTAAAGTCCTGGAAACTTTGGTCGCATTAGTGCATAGTTTGTGCAGGGACTCTGATAAAACAATGAGCAGTGTTCAGACTTAACAAAGAGCTTCACTGGTAGGCGTGGGTGTGCTTTAGCCCTCTGCTCTGAACCTACTACTCTTTATACTGATGAAGGACTACATCAGCAAACAGGTGACACTACAGGCATACTCTAAACAGGAACTCCAGCAAATGATAGAGAATTGGAATGCTAAACTGAAGCCACATGGGCTAGAACTCAGTTCAAGACTGTGATCAAGACACCATATGACGGAAATCAGAAGAAACTTAATGTTGCAGAAGAGAAACAGTGAAACAGGTTAGCAGCTTCAAGTATGTTGATAATGTCATTTAAAAAGAAGTATGAATGATGAGTTCAGAATTAGAATCAAAGGTGCTGAAGACAATGTGATATAAGAATGAAAAAAAAAACTTGAAAACTGGAGTGTGAAAATAGTGATGTGATCAGTGCTGGTCAGTGAAGGCAAAGCAGTTGAGGAAGGCTGTAGTAGTAATAGTAGGATGCACTTTGTGGGACATATCAAGAAATGAGGACATCAGAGCAGAAGCCAAAGTAACCCATTACATAGAATTTTAGGGAGAAGAAAAGATTACGGAGCTTTGGTCATAGTAATTAAGAAAGGCAAAGACGGTTTGTTAAAGCAGATTTAGGAGGATTAAGAAGAAGACAGAAAGGAGTCAAGGCTATCTAGCAAAGTTATGGATGGATTGCATGACAGAATACTGGAGACAGGTAGGCATGACGTTTGGAGAAGGTAGGAGAGTGGCTATGTGTAGAGAAGTGGCAACAGTTGACATGACACCCCAGCCCCATGTAAAAATTTTGGAAAAGAGGGTTAATATGCCTAACATACTTAAGTAGGCTACCACTAGGAATTTCTACTTATTCAAATGGAAGCGGTTTTCCCTGTGGTAACATTAAAGGGATCGGGACCCCATCATAACACCATTGTCTCTGTCCTCCAATATTTAAGTGAGTGTTCTGTACAGAGATGGGCTGTACTTCCATTAAGGTACATTTTTAGTCTGCCTTCCTTCCCTTGGACTGTCCATTGACATGCCTGCTTACCTACTAAATGCTCCCTAAAAGGGGTCCAACAGTTTGGACCACTCAGTTAAGGATATTGCTCCTCCTTAGGACTAAAATTACACCCTAAAAAAAAGCTGATGCACCCATCGCCTTCTCAAATTTCTAGCTTGGAAAATGACTTTTTTGTAAGCCATCACCTCTGCAAGAAGAATGTCAGAACTTCAAGGCCTTTTATGCTAAAATTTATTTATTTTACATATGTTGACCGGGCTAGTCTAACTGGATATATGTCCATTTTCAGTAGAGGCCCAGGGAGAAAAGCTCCACATAAGCAAAACCTACAACTTCAGGTACAGATAAATAATTATGTAACAACTTAAGGTACAGTACTATTTTAAGCTGAAGAGTACACGTTATATAGACAAATATTATTATTAAAGGAGCAGAAGATAAGAAAAAAAAATGAGTGTTCATAAGTTGAGAGCCAGCCCGAGAAAAAATCCCTCATTTATACTAAAAGTGGTCGCAGAAGTTTCCCTTAACCAAGTTATTCGGTTACCTGTCTTCTTTCCTACTTCTTATAACCTGAGGGGAAGGATACTGCATTCTCTGGATATGCATAAGCAACAGAAATATTGCTTACACAAGGTGAAGGGTATTAGAAGCTGAAGTCAACTGTTTGTGCCCTTTACATCAGGGTAGGAGAGAAGGGTCATTTCCAAGCAGTATACAGATGGTTGACCCATTGCATCATGTTCTGTTATGTCTTCCAAGGTAAGAAACCAGAAGTAGTAGTAGCTACCACTGCACTTGAGGGATGGCTACCATTGCTGTCTTCATCAAGGGGTTGATTACTCAAGCTATCGTAGAAGAAGTTATGGACTTCTGTCAGTACCATTTGCAAACACTACTTACTAAACATCTCAAACATCTCCTTCAGAGCTAGGTTTGATACAGCCATCCTATAGGGCTTGTTGCAGCCTAGCACTTCCTTTAAGGCCACGTTCATATCCTTCTCAGATCTGAACAATATCCTTCTTAGTAGTCAGAGGCTCCCTATTGAAATGTTGGTACTTTCAGGGTAGATGCTCTTTATTTTTTGTAAGAAAGTTCTAAAATGGCATGGGCAACTATCAGTCTTATGCTGGGAGCATTGTGATGTCTCTGATAGATGGATGGATGTCTGCAGCTGTTTGTCATATTATACATGCATGACATATTTGTAATAATGGATACTGATGCAGCTTGAGGTAAACATCTGATGTTCTTCGTGTTTCACTGTTGCAGTCATCACCTGTGGGTTATCCCTGCTGTGGTAGCTCTCGGCCGGCCCGAATACCAGAGTCAGTGTTTTTCTGCGTCTGCTGCTGTCTGACATCAGGTCATCAGTGCTATAAAGCAAGGCAGCTGATGTCATTACATCAGTCTTTCTTGCCGTGGAGCCGTTAGCAGAAGCAGTTCACAAGTATGCCAGTCGGTTGCTACCAGAGTTTGTGAATTACAGCTGAAAACATCTAAAGCTAAGCACCCTGTTATGGATCTTTTTTTTTTGCACTAACTAATGTCCGAAAAAGTTAACAATTGTCTCACTTGTGGAAAGCAGATCCCACACAGAGACTTCCATTCATACTGTGTTACTTGTTTAGGCCCAGATCATGACATACCCCGTTGCAAGTTCTGTGCCCTCTTTAATGCGAGAACCATTCACCGTAGAGCTCGTATTGTAAACAGGTATTTTCATTTTCTGTCTTCGCATTCTGAAATGGTGTCCATCAGCCAACAACCCTTGGACATTCCAAAATAATGCAGCGATAAAGATAGAGACAGACCTCACAAGGCTAAGCCTTCTGACGACTCTACCGCTAATCAGGTCATCAGTTCTTCGGAATTCAGTGAGGTGCTTTCACAGCCCCTGATGCCCGATTCAGTATCTACACAGGCATCTACCAAGACCATTTTGGAGTCCGGTATGCTGCAGAAATCTTCTTCATCTTCCGACCCTTTGGTTGTCTCTGCCTCGGTTGGGTCTAGAGCTGCGACACAGGCACCGGCTTCCCATGAGACCTCTCTCACTACCAAATCTAGACAAAAAAATGACATCTTCTCTTCTGACTACCGTTTCTCTCAGACTGATGGATACTACTAGGCCTAGAAGTCAGGCCAATCCTAGAAAATATGCCTCTAGCCACTATTTTGCTTCTGCTCCACCACCCCAAGCACAAATGCTTAAAATGGCAGAGGATCTCATCTCCCTTATCAGAGGTAGTCAAGCCATAACTTCAGAAAGGAAAAGACACTCTTATCCTGAAATTATATTTAATAAATATTCAGATTTTGAAGAGGAATAACAACCATGTTAAGTTGTCAATCTCGCCTTCATTCTTGCTTGATGGGTTCGGAGCCGATCCTCGGCTCCGACTCGGCACTTGCTTTAGCTCGAGAACTCCTTTTACCAGCTCGAGGCAGCCCCATATCCCATGATGCAAGGCAGTAAGTACCCAGATCTCGTTTGCCGCTTCGCTTGGGAGGTCTTCTCTTTACCAGCTCCTGGTAAGTAGTTCACATTTGTGATTTTTCAAGCCCCTTTTAGTTTAAAACTAATTTTTTGATAGTTTAAATTTATTTCAACCCTTTTTCTGACAGAAATCCCTGTCTCTTTTAATTTTTTGTTAGTCAATTTTCCCTATCCCATCCCCCCCCCCTGTTAGGGTGTGTGTGTTGGTGTTTTTATAAAATACCTCTTGGTATTTTGTTTAATTTAATTTTGACTGGTGTGTCTGTGTGTGTTGTGTTTCGGCACCATGTCAAAGGAGAGGGTTTCAGGTTTTAAGAAGTGTGACTCGTGCTGTCAGAAGATGTCTCTGACAGACGGTCACACTTCTTGCCTGTATTGTTTGGGCCCTCTTCACCTGCAGGACTCCTGTGCTATTTGTCACTCCTTCAGCCAGAGAGTCCTGCAGGAGAGACGTAACAAGTTGATTCTCAGGGGTCTTCTTAAGCCGGAGGGCTCTCCGGCTAAGTCGGCTCCACAAAAATCAACTAAAACTGCCAAGGCCCAGGCTTCTGTTTCTAAGCCTGCGGCCTCGGCTCCGACTCGTATTGAGTCGAGATCGGCTCCGGCTGGAGCCGATTCTGGATCCACAAAGCTTTCGGCGCCGATGGCTATCGGTGCCGAATCTGTTTTGACCACTTCGATGTCGGCTCCGATCGGCTCTGACACCCATGTGGCACAGGCATCGGTGTCGGCTCAGATCGGCTCCGACACCGTTACTTTGGTAGCTGTATCGGCTCCGGCTGGAGCCGATACATCGAGACGTTCTGTCGGCTCCGAGAAGTCGGTGCCGACAGGATCTGTAGTATCGGCTCCGATGGCCCATTCCAGGAAGAGGTCGAGGTCTCCTTCCTTGGAGCCGATACTTTCGGCTCCGGCTTGGCCTCTTCTATCGGAACGGAGCCATCGGAGCCGATCTTCAAGGTCATCCAGGTTGTCAGATCATGACCTAGAGAGAGTGGTCAGTAGATTACTCAAGTCACAGGTACTGGCCCAAATGCTACACAGTCCGTCTCAGCAGACGACTGTTGGTCCACACCCCGTTACAGTTCCTCCTTCAACTCTACCCCAGAGCTTGGAGTTGGAGTCTTCGGGCATGGTTACTGCTACGGCTGGAGGACGGATACCCCTTCTGTTCCTTCAGCCCCTACTCTTATCTCCTCTTCCTTAGAGGGATTCGGTGGTCGGGCTTCCATGGTCTCCTCCGAGGGAGTGAGTGGCATCGGACCCTTGTCCGAGCCCGCTCTTCCCCTTGGAGCCTCGGCCTTGGTGAGCTCGGCTCCGACATCTGCCTCGGAGACTTCCTTTTCGGTGGTTCCTGGAGTTCCTAGCTCTTCGGAGCGGGTTCTCTCGGACCTGCCTGGGAGGGGAGCATTCGAGGTGATGAAGAGTGTACTGGCCACTGGTATCAGTCAGCAGTCTGTTCCCGTAGCTCCTCCCTGTATGGTACCTGTTGACATCTCTGCCACTTCTCTTGCTACAGGACCCAGAGATCCTCCGCCTCAGGTTTCCCCATTGGGAATTTCCCCCTCTTCCGAGGATTCTCCTGATGTTTCGGGAGATCCTCCTAGGAAGAGGACTTGTAAGAGGAAGCATGTAGACTCCCCCGAGTCTGTCACTTTGGATACTGACTTTGATGAGTCAGAGGGATCCCCTAGATCCCCCTCTGAGGATGTCTCCTTCTCAGACATCCTAGAACTTCTCAAACAGAGGGGAAATTGGCCCACCAACAATCCCTCTGAGGATGAGTCAGTATAACTAGAGGCGTTTGGATCTCGGCCCTCCACCTCCTGGGTGTCTCCGCCTTTCGACCCCCTTATGCAGGTTATTGCACGAAAGGCGTGGACAGCTCCTGACTCTGTAGAGCCAGTCCCTAGGAGGCCTTCTAAATTTATCACTGCCCCTAGTGACAAACAATTCCTAACCAAGGGTGTCCCCGCTGATGCCATGGTGGTGGCTGCGGCCACCAAAAAGGAACTTGCAGATCCTTCCGTGCCCGTCCATCCTCCTAATAAGGACTCTAGGACCATGGATAGGTACGGCAAGCGGATGTTTTCCTCAGCGACCTTTGCTATGCGTTCGCTGAATTATCTTTGTCACTTCACCAGACTCCAGAGAGATATCCTGAAGGAGCTGGGAGAAGTAGTTCAGGATCCTACAGCTGCAGGGGCTCAAGAAAAGATTGCTTCGCAGCTAGGAACCCTCAATTCCATTGCTAACTCCTCCATGCGGCTAATATCTTATGCTGCGGATGGAGCAGTAGAGCCGCAGGCACAGGTGTGGCTCTTAGACGCCAAGCCTGGATGCGGCTATGTGATTTTCATGGATCCCTTTAAGGCGTCCTTCACAAATTCTCCCTTTGATGGGTCAGCTTTGTTTGGCCCTCAGGTGAAGGAGACCTTGACCAGGTGTGAGCAGGACGGCAAGACTCTTTCTGCTGTTGGAGTCCGTTTTCCACCCCTTCTAGGCCTTATCCCAAAGGACAGAAGGGTGGTAAGATGTGGTTCCGTAAATCCCAAGGAGTCACGCCGATTCACATGGTCAGTTTACCCCTAGAGGCAGAGGGGTAACAACAACAGACGCTCTAGAGGCAGAGGGGTCCAAGAACCAGGGAAACAGGGAGCCTCTCTCTGATATGCCCTTTCAGCATCCCTGAGGTGTTGCCCGGCTGTCCCTCCTTGGTGTCAGTCGGGGGAAGTTTATCACTGTACCCAGAAGCCTGGCATTCCCTCACTCAAGACAGATGGGTACAGTCGATCATATCCAAGGGTTACATAATTCCTTTCGAGGAAAGTCCCTTCCCTCAAGTTCCCTTCCAGATGTACCACCCGGTCTAAGGGAGATTGCAGAGTTGGAAATCGCAAAACTACTGCAAAAAAGAGCCATTCAGCCAGTTACAATAGACCATTCAGAGCCCGGAATCTACTCAAGGTTCTTTTGGTCCCCAAAAAGACGGGAGACTGGAGAACAATATTGGATCTCAGCAGACTCAACAAGTCTGTCAGGAAGACAAGATTCCGAATGGTCACTCTTCAGTCAATTCTGCCCTTCTTACAGAAGGACAACTGGATGTGCTCAATAGATCTTCAGGATGCGTACTATCACATCAAAATTCACAGACGCTCCAGGAGATTTCTCCGCCGGCTGGGGTCCAGTCACTTCCAATTCAGAGCTCTGCCCTTTGGTCTCACTACAGCCCCCAGAGTGTTCACCAAATGCATGGCAGTGGTCACGGCTCACCTGAGACGTCAAGGATTCCAGGTGTTTCCGTATCTCGACGACTGGCTCCTGTCAGCCACCACCAGGCATCAGCTTATACAAGCCAGGGATTACACAATAGACCTTTGTTCTCATTTGGGCATCTCAGTCAACTTCGAAAAGTCATCCTTATCGCCCTGCCAGTCTATTACCTTCATAGGCGCAAACTTAAACACTGTTCGGATGTCAGCTACCCTTACAGAACAAAGAGTTTCAGACATTCAGACTCATGTCAGGATCATTCTGGCCAGCAAGAAAGTACAGGCCAGAATGGTTCTAAAGGTATTAGGTCTCATGGCTGCGGCCATTACTCTTCTTCCCTGGCTCGATTCTACATGCGCCTCCTTCAGTGGATGCTGTTCACTCAGTGGTCATACCAGCAACTCCCAATGCGTCACCAGATTCTGGTGACACAAACATGCAAAGAACATCTTGCTTGGTGGATCACATCGTCTCAGGTTCACCAAGGCAGGTGCTTTGTACCTCCGTCCCCGATAGCCACTGTCACCACGGATGCCTCCCTGATCGGGTGGGGGGGGTCATTATCAGGGCAGGATGGTTCATGGGACGTGGCAACCGTTCGAGTACCATCTGCACATAAATGTCCTGGAGATGAGAGCAGTGCTTTTAACGTTGCAAGCCCTCAACGACTTTCTTCCCGTAGGGACAATTGCAGTCCACACAGACAACATGTCTGTAGTTTGGTATATCAACAAACAGGGCGGAACCAAGTCCTACCCCTTGTGTCGAGAAGCTCAGACTATGGCAATGGGCGATCTCCTCTCATCGGTTTCTGGTAGCAACGCATATCCCTGGGAAAACCAACATTATAGCGGACAGATTGAGCAGAGCTATTCTCATGCCTCACGAGTGGTCTCTCAAGCAATCCATAGTGGAAGAGATTTTTCTGGAATGGGGTCGTCCATGTTGCGATCTTTTTGCTACTCCCCAAAACAGCAAATGTCCAGACTTCTTCAGCCTCTTCCCTCTATCAGGCCAGCCCCCAGAGACGCTCTGACCCAGGATTGGCCCCAGGGACTTCTTTATGCCTTCCCTCCATTTCCTCTGATCCCTCAGGTGATCCAGAAAGCTACCGTTTTGAGAGCCAAATTGATTCTCATTGCCCCTTACTGGCCTCGACAAGTTTGGTTCCTGTTCCTCCATCATCACCTTTTGGTGCAGCCGTGGCATCTGGACCCAGTGCCAGATCTACTGATTCACCAATCCGGTCAGCTGCACCGGTCAATCCCTTCTCTCAACCTCACAGCATGGTTGCTCCACTTCCTTCCTTAGCCAGGCTTCCTTTGATCTCTAACCCAGTTAGAGATATCATAGTAGCTTCACTAAAATCCTCTACCAGGAGGATTTACACAAGCAAATGGAAACGTTTCTCTTATTGGGCTAAGGCCCAAAATATTGATCCTTTTACTGCCCCTGTTCAGGCAGTTCTGGACTTCTTAGCAGAGATTTTTCATGCAGGCTCCTCTTCTTCCACAGTCAGAGTTCAGTTGGCTGCTATTTCTAATTTTCATGTCGGGATAGCAGATCATAATATTATGTCCCATAGGCTCTGCAGGGCCTTC
Organism: Protopterus annectens; assembly: GCF_019279795.1. NCBI lineage: Eukaryota > Metazoa > Chordata > Ceratodontiformes > Protopteridae > Protopterus > Protopterus annectens. The sequence goes on from NC_056745.1 coordinate 526,767,553, forward strand.
TTGAAAGGAATTTTCCTACTAAAGCCTCCAATCAGGAATCCTCCTCCTCAGTGGGATCTAAATTTAGTGCTGACATCCTTGATTCTTCCCCTTGAGCCAGCTGTTTCTTGTTCCCTGAAATATCTTTCTTGGAAAACGTTATTCCTAGTGGCTATTACATCTGCCAGGAGGGTGTCTGAACTTCATGCTCTTCGGTTCGACCCCTATTTGATTTTTCACAAAGACAGAGTATCTTTGAGAACTAATCCATCCTTTTTACCTAAGGTCGCTTCAAAAACAATCTGAATCAATCCATTGATCTCCTGTATTTTTCCTAACTATTCAGATAGAGCTGAACAAAAGCTACATTATCTTGACGTCCACCGTCAGCTTAGATATTATTTGGACAGAACAAAAAATTTAGAAAATCTGATCAACTTTTTGTTTCCTATACGGATAATAAAAAAGGCCTTCCTGTTTCTAAAGTGACTTTGTCCAGATGGCTTTCTTCGGTCATCACTGAAATTTATACGATCAGGGGAAAACAGCTGTGCTCAAAACCTAAAGCACATTCAACTAGGAGTTTAGCTACTTCTACAGCTTTTCAAGCTAGACTGCCTTTGGACACTATTTGTGCAGCGCCACTTGGGCCACTCCTCACACTTTTGTTTCCCATTACAAATTGGACTTGGCCTCCAGGGACAGAGCCAGTTTTGGCTCTACAGTCCTCAAGAGTTTGTTCCATTGAGCCACCCAGGATAGAGGTGCTAGGGACGGTCCCATCAAGCAATAATGAAGGCGAGATTGACAACTTAACATTAAGTTATGTTCCTACCATAACGTTCCATGTTAGTTGTCTTCTCGCCTTCTTTCTTGACCCTCCCTCCTTCCCCTGGCCTGGACAGACCTTGTATAAGAAACTATTATGCTAAAGACCATTCAGACCTGGTCCTTTTTCCATCTGTAAGTTTCTTCTTCCTTTGGGAAGTATTTTATGCTTGGTGTTATTGCCCTTTGTCAACAAACGAGATCTGGGTACTTACTGCCTTGCATCATGGGATATGGGGCTGCCTCGAGCTGGTAAAAGGAGTTCTCGAGCTAAAGCAAGTGCCGAGTCGGAGCCGAGGATCGGCTCCGAACCCATCAAGCAAGAAAGAAGGCGAGAGAAGACAACTAACATGGAACGTTATGGTAGGAACATAACTTCTTATTTGACTGCTTATGAGGATTCAGATGCAGAGGAATCCATTCCTTCTGTCTCCCCACCAGAAGACCTTTCCTTTGGAGAAACCCTTTACACCCTCAGGGATCATTTCCAATGAGAATCTCAGGACTTCCCCCAGTCTAAGAAAAGACTAAGAGAGTTTCTGGACCTGCCCCAGCACAGACCCCTGCCCATCCCCCCTATTTTAGAAGTGGTGGATGATGTTTTCCATGGGTCCAGCTTAGCCCCTGATGCCCTCCCTCCAGCTCCCAGTAAACCTGACAGGTATTACAGAGTACCGGATTCTCACAAATATCTGTACAGAAATCCTGCTGCAGACCCAGAGGTCATTACACGGGGACCTAAAGGAGCAAAGACTAGTTCTGTCAAGAATCCCATTCCTTCTGACAAGGATTCCAGAGCTCTGGACAGATGGGGTAAAAAAGTATACACCTGTGCAGCCTTAGTTATCAGGAAATATAACTGTCAGTTCCAGAAGTTAAAATATCAACAACACACTTTGGAACTATTAAAACAAAAGGTTTCAACCTTTCCTGACTGTGCCAATTCGAAAGAGCAGATTTACTGCATTCTACTTGTCAAGTGGCCAATTTACATTGTTAATATGACACCCTAGAAGCCTCAAGCAGGGCAGCAGTGTCAGGATCTGTCATTAGGAGACATGCATGTTTGAAGGAACAACCTCTCCCTGATCATGTCAAGTCTAAATTAATTGATACACCCCTGGATAAGGACTGCCTATTTTGAGTAAAAGCAGAAGAGGTGCTTAAAAAGATGGAAGACAAAGCAAAATCTGTGCAAACGGTAAAATATTTCTTTCAGGTTCAACCTCCCAGGTTTAGCAGGAACTTTCCCTGTAAGCACTGGTCCTTCCCTGCACCTAGCAGACAGGGCCAAGGTAAGCCCCACAGGGACAGACCACCCAGGCCCTTATCCCAGGGCCAAAAGAGAATGAAATAGTGGACCACTTCCGCCCCAAAGGCAGGGAGTTCTAAGCCATCATACTATGGCAAAAACTCTCAATGACTTCCTCTCCCCCCTCTGCCTCTTTTCACTCACCAAAAGCTAGGAGGAAGGCTCTCCCTCTGCAAAGAAAATTGGCTTTCTGTAACAAAGGACCAGTGGGTCTTAAAGATCATTTTTCAGGGATACAAATTCTCCTTCAGTGAACTCCCAGTTCCAAGAGGCTACCCAGACTTACCTCCAAATCAGTGGGCAGAGGCATTGAAACAGGTCCAAACTCTCATATCCCAGAGGGCAGTAGAATCTGCCCCTCAGATCAAACAGGCAAAGGCTTTTATTCCAGACTATTCTTTGTTCCCAGAAAAGAGGGCACTTGGCGCCCCATCCTGGACTTATCCATTCTGAACACCTCCCTGGTGGTCCCCAAATTCAAAATGCTAACTTTGTAGCAGCTGTTGCCTATGCTGACCAAAAATGCCTGGATACTGACCCTAGACCTACAAGATGCCTACCTCCACATCCGCATAAGGGAATCCAGCAGACAATTCCTGCACTTCAGAGCAGGCTGTCAGCACTTTTGGTTCTATGTGCTACCCTTTGGCTTACCTACTGCACCCAGAGTATTCACCAAATGCTTAGCCTTGGCCATAACATTTTGCAGACAGAGAAATATACAGATTTACCCTTATCTGGATGACTGCCTCATTCAGGCAGAGTGCAAAGAAAAGCTGCTGCAGGACCTGCTCTTTGTCAAAACCCTCCTAACTTCCCTAGGGTTCACTATCAATGAAAAGAAATCAAAGCAAACACCCTCCAGGAAGATCATTTTCATGGGAGCATTGCTGGATACAGCATCCCAAATTGCCTTCCTATCCCCAGAAAAGAAGAGCTTCCTGCCTCTCTACTTTACCCAGCTGGCTTCCAGAAGTCACCTCACTGCAAGGAAGTTCCTGCAAGCCTTGGGGTACATGGCATCTTGCATCCTTCTAATTCCTCTGGCCAGGCTTCTCATGAGGAAACTTCAGTGGTATCTAAATAGCCTTTGGTGTCAGCACTCTCAGCATCTAGAGATTTCTCTCCCTCTGGATCCCATGTATAAGGGCTGAGTTTCTCTAGTGTGCAGTGGCCTGTGCCAAGAACCAGAGTCTTTCCTTCATCCTCTGCCCTACCGGGCAGACCATCACCACCAATGCCTCAGACATTGCTTGGGGCGCTCACCTTGCAGGTTGATGCACCCAAGGTCTTTGGGTTGTCCAGCACCTTCCCTTACACATCAATCAGAAGGAAATTATGGCAATACAAAAGGCTCTGACATCCTTCAAACTCCATCTCAGGCCAGGGGTTCTCCTTTTCAAAACAGACAACACCACAGTAATGTGATATATCAACAAACAGGGAGGGACCCAATCTTACCCTCTGTGCAGGCTAGCCATGAACCTCTGGCTGACAGCCTCCTCCATGGGGTTACACCTAATTTCCCAATACCTACCAGAGATCAGCAACACCCTGGCAGACCACCTAAGCAGAAACTTACTGGACCCCCACGAATGGCAGTTCCACAGAAGAATCTTTTTGCAAGTCATTCAGGAGTGGGGAACTCCGGAGGTGGATTTCTTTGCTTTGCACCTCAACCACCAGCTGAAAAAATTCTGTACCAGGGAGTATCACCACCTAGCGAGGAAGTTGGATGCCTTGACCTTCCCCTACACCTCCCTCTTTGTGTACACATTCCCTCCTCTGCCTCTTATCCCCAAGGTACTGGTCAAGATAAGGGAGGAGAGGCCAAAGGCCATCTTCATTGCTCCAAATTGGCCCAGACAGCATTGGTACCCCTTACTGCGCAGCCTGACATTACAACCTTCCTGGCAGCTTCCCCTGATCCCGGACTTCTTGACCCATGTGAGGGGGAAATGCGGCATTCAGACTTGCAGACTCTCAAACTGTCAGCATGGCTAATACTTTAAAAGCAAACAAGAGCCCCCTGATAAGCAGACAGTTCTTAGACATTATCACAGAGGCTAGAAGACCCAGCACCAGAAAATCGTACACAGGGAAATGGAAAAGATTCTGCTCCTGGAGCCAGTCCAGAGGGGGCAGTACCTCACAACCTTCCATCCCTCTTATTCCTCGACTACCTAGCCGAGTTACTCAGTAGTGGCCTCTCCTTCTCTTCTATTAAAATCCATGCCTCAGCCATTTCAACTCATTTCAATATAGACCAGCTCCTCTTCTCACATCCTTTGATTAAACAATTCCTCAGAGGGGCTTCTAATGTCAGACCCCCTCAGAAGGCCACCCATGCTGGCCTGGGACCTGAATTATGTTTTAGAAAAACTAACTTTACCACCATTCGAACCTGCTGCTTCAGCAGAATTGAGATGCCTCTCCTGGAAGACTGCTTTCCTGCTTCAGCAGAATTGAGATGCCTCTCCTGGAAGACTGCTTTCCTACTAGCTATCACGTTAGCCAGAAGGGTTTCAGAACTTCAGGCATTCATGGCTGTGGAGCCCTTCATCATTTTCAATGCAGACAGCGTCTCCCTGAGGACTAACCCCTCTTTTATGCCCAAGGTGGTATCTGAAATTACCCTCAACCACGCCATACATCTACCCACCTTCTTTCTAAACCCTCAAAACAAGGGGGAAAGAATTGTGCACTCACTAGACATGCACAGACAGCTCAGATACTACCTGGACCGCACTAAACCCTTCAGAAAAACAGACGACCTTCTTGTCAGCTTTGCCCCAGGAGCAGAGGGGAAGCCCATTTCCAAGCAAACCATTTCCAAATGGATATCACACTGTATCCATTTCTTTTACAGACCACATGGGAAACCACCCCCAAGTCTATTTGTACCCATGCCACTAGGGCAGCCTCCACTTCCACAGCATTCATCAGAGGAGTTTCCACCAGGGACATCTTGGAAGCTGCCACCTGGACCTCTGCCCATACCTTTACAAAGCTTTACCACCTCCCTCTTTTCTCTAAGGTTAGGGCAGGGTTTGCTTTTGCAGTTCTGCAGGGCATGCTGACTCATGCCTAGGTTTTTAACTTATCCTTCCATCCCTCTACTCAGCTTTGGGAATCCTCTCACAGGTGATGACTGCAACAGTGAAACACGAACATAGTACAGTTGTGTACACTTACCATAAATGTAGATGTTCACGTGTATTCACTGTTGCAGTCCTGGTTTCCCTCCCTCCTTCCCCCTTATCCTCTTTCCTTAGGGAGACCTACGTTTTTCACAGTGGCTTTCAGCCACCAGGACCACTTTACCATATTTCCTTGTGCTTCTGATGGGTTAGGGCAAGAAAAACTGATGTAATGACATTGGCTGCCTTGCTTTATACCACTGACGACCTGACGTCAGTCAGCAAGCGACAGCAGCCACGCAGAAAAACATTGACTCTGGTATTCAGGCTGGCTGAGGGCTACCATAGTAGGGATAGCCCACAGATGATGACTGCAGCAGTGAATACATTCGAACATGTACATTTATGGTAAGTGTACACAACTGTACTTTTTGAATACATCTCTTTGCTTTGAGATTGTTTTATAACTTATAGCAGGGACTGCAGTGCCTCACTATATCTACTTGTGGCATTTAGTATCTGAAATTTGTAACTCCAAGAGCTGTAATAATCAATGAAAATGTAGAGTTTAAAATTCACTTTAAAAGCATGAGTGCTGACCACTAGAACAATATTTTGTTTTTCTGAATAATGTCTGGTGTAACAGGCTGGATGATTTAACAATGATCAAATTTAGTGGCAGTCACTGTATTTTGTTCTGATATTAAACTACAAGTAATGTTTAGTATTCTGGCAGTTTGCACAGAGGGCTAAGTCTGTGAGCTGTAGTTCCTGTGGTACAGTGTTTGATTGCCTCAGACTTAATTTGCCTCTTGTGTGACTTTGAGCAAATCACTTAACCAGACATTGCTCCCAGGTCACCCCTGAAAACATACAGTAAATCATTTCAAAACTTTTCCCACCTTTAATGTGACCTATAACCTGTACAATTCAATTGAAAAACAAACAAATCTGTTAGGGGAAAAATATAAAAAATAAAAAAGTACAATATGCTGGTTGCATAAGTGTGCACACCCTCAAACTAATACTTTGTTGTGTGTGCACACCCTTAAACTAATACTTTGTTGAAGCACCTTTTGATTTAATTACAAGATTCAGTCTTCTTGGGTACACACCTGCCATCAATTAAAGAGGCTCTGATTAACCCCAAATAAAGTTCAGCTGTCCTCATAGGATTTTCCTGACATTTACTCAGTTGCCTGCTACAGCAAAAGCCATGGTTCACAGAGAGCTTACAAGGCATCAAAGGGATCTCATTGTTGAAAGGTATCAGTCAGGAGAAGGGTACAAAAAAATTTCCGCAGCATTGGATATACCATGGAACACAGTGAAGACAGTGATCAAAAAGTGGAGAAAATATGGGACAACAGTGACATTACAAAGAACTGGACTTCCCTCCAAAATTGATGAAAAGACAAGATGAAAACTGGTCAGGGAGGCTACCAAGAAACCTACAGCAACACTGAAGGAGCTGCAGGAATTTCTAGCAAGTACTGGTTGTGTACTACATGTGACAACAATCTCCTGTATTCTCCATACGTCTGTGCTATGGGGTAGGGTTGCAAGACGGAAGCCTTTACTTACACAGAAAAACATCCAGACCCAGCTAAAATTTGCAGAACAATACATCAAGTCTCCCAAAACCATGTGGGAAAATGTGTTATGGTCTGATGAGACAAGGTTGAACTTTTTGGCCACAATTTTAAAAGGTACGTTTGGCGCAAAAACAACACTTCACTGTGGGGATGATGTTCTTTTGGTAATGCGAAGCATGGTGGTGGCAGTATCATGCCATGGGGTTGCTTTTTTTCAGCTGGAACTGGGGCTCTAGTCAAGGTGGAGGGAATTATGCACAGTTCCAAATACCATTCACTTTTGGCCCAAAACCTTCAGGCATCTGCTAGAAAGATGAAGATGAAGAGGAATTTCACTTTTCAACACGACAATGACCCCAAGTATACATCCAAATCAATAAAAGAATGGCTTCACCAGAAGAAAATTAAAGTTTTGGAATGGCCCAGACAGAGCCCAGACCTAAATCCAACAGAAAATCTGTGGGGTGATCTGAAGAGGGCTGTGTACAAGAGATGCCATCGCAATCTGACAGATTTGGAGTGCTTTTGCAAGGAAAAGTGGGCAAGTATTGCCAAGTCAAGATGTGTCACACTGATAGACTCCTACCCAAGAAGACTGACTGCTGTAATTCAATCAAAAGGTGCTTCAACAAAGTATTATTTTAAGCGTGTGTACACTTGTGCAACCAGCTTATTGTATGTTTTTTATTTTTTATATTTTTCTCCCAACAGATGTGTTTTTCAATTGAATTGTACAGGTTATAGGTCACATTAAAGGTGAAAAAAGTTTTGAAATTATTTATTGTTCTCATTTTTTATATCACAAAACATGGTATTTTAACAGGTGTGTGTACACTTTTTATATCCACTGTACCTAGTTAACAAGTGGGTATTATTATTCTTAGGATGTCACCCACCAGCTAGGTTATGATCATCTGGGAGTTTACTGGGTACAATGTGTCCTACTTAGGCCCTTTCGAGGGACATAAAAGTTGACTGGTGAAGCACATTACTCTATAGGCAGAAAACATACTTCTACAGGTGTGCATGGATGTAGCTTTGTGGGGAATCACTTTCCGGTAAAGTGACCCTGTGCAGATGTCATTTCTTTGATATATCAGTGAGGAATGAGTCTGAATTTAAGAAGGTAATCTAGGAACATTGACCCTGTAAGTAAAGGATTGTAGTTCAAGTTTTCTTAAAAATGTATAAGGATTCTGACTGGAAGATGGATAAAGGTAATTTGTTCCAAATAGGAATATGTAATGAAATAAATTCCTTTCTCACATTTATCTTAAAACATTTAGTGTACTACTTCAAGTTGTCATACCTGTGTTTTATTAAATATAAATAATTCCAAATTTAATGACACCCTCTTTTTGTAGTGCTTTGTATTCCAAAATCAGAGTATCCCAATATCACCTGTAGTGCACTGGGTAAATAATAGGTTCTTATACCTTTCTTCATAATACAAGTTGCACTCTTATTTTATTCTCTTAGTAAATCTTCTTTAGGCAAGCTGTGAATGGTTTTGTTGTCCTTTAGTACAAGTGCAACAGGTATATGCAGAAAATGGATGACATTTTGAGGTAGGAGTAAAGAGGCATGCTGTACATAAAACCATAGGGTTGTTTCATGATCACTGTCAAGTTAAATTGATATGGCTTTAGGGAGGACATGAGTATGTTTGGTATCAACAGTTTGAAATATGTTACTTTGGCTATTATGTTTTTTCATTTGCTCATCAGGCCTCACCTGTATATAAATTGCAGCACTTTGTTTTTTGTAATGCAGGTGGTGTGTGAAAGCAAAGAAAAGTTATAGAATCTGAATGATTATTGATACAGTTTGATGGAGGTCAGTATCTGTCAAAGAGCAATATGATTGTTGTAGTTATGTGACAATTTCACATTGAAAGATGGTGTACCCTCTCAGAAGGGACACATTCTACTGGGACAGTAAATGTGTGTGTACGTGCGTGTGTGCGCACGCACATACATTCTGGACCCAAATATCATATTTGAATGCCTTGAGATTTCTTTTATAACTGCCTTAAGGGAAATGACTGTGCCTAAACAACACCCACCATGGCACATATCACGGCATCTCAACAATAAAGCAAAAAAAAAAAAAAAAAGAAAGAAATATGTCACGGTGACTCCATTGTGAGTCCCACTTTCCAGGCTGATTAAGGACAGTATCATGGTCTGCTTTCTGTCAGGGGCCCAGGATCTGACAGATCATTTATGCAGTCAGGTTGTTGAACCTTAAGTACCAGTATGACTCAAGTTTTAGTCCATGTGGATATAAATGACCTGAGACTTGCCTCCCAGGAAAATATTAAGACAGACATGGTAGTGCTCTTGGAACTCCACCTTGGATTGAGTGGCATTCTACCTTTTCCAAGGATAATGCCACAGTATAAGCAGAATGTAATTGACCTTAACAATTGGCTTAGATGTTGTCAGAAGGATATGGTAGATATACCATACTGCAACTGTTCCATTTAGGTTATCTTTATTGGCTAAAACCTAGTCATCCTCCATAGTGCATTATTTAGGCATTGCCAGTCTGATCAGCCTTCCAGCATAGTAAAACCATGTTTAGATCTAAAGTGGTTATTGCTGAATGCCAGAAATGTAGACATGAAACTCAATCTCCTGCAGGCTTCCTTTACCCTGAAGAAGGTTGATGGTTGTGCAGTTACAGAGACTAAGATTAAAGCTGTGGAGAACACCCCAACAGTGCAGGGCTGCATTTCCATATATTTAGACCACTTGCTGCACAGGAAATGACAAAAGATGGAGGTGTTTTAATTTACATCAAATACATATGCACCTCAGGGTTGGCCAGTCAGTATGATGCACTTGAGCTTATCCACATCCAAATTATCATAGACAAAGTCCCATCTCATATACTTGCAAGCTATAGGTCCCCCTCCATAACACAAGAAACCCATAACATGTACTTAATCGTACTGGAGACATTCACCATTCAACCCAACACCATATTCTTGGTTGCTTTAACTACCCCACTGTAGACTGTTGCATGACCCTTATATACATGGCCAGAGATCCCTGTATTTTGCAAACATAAATACACTGAATCACCTAGTTTATTTGGCATCTAGCACAAAAATCCTTGACTTGGTCCTCACAAACATGGGAGAATGTTGCACCATCCTTAGAGTATTGTCTTCACTTGCCAGATCAGACAATAAATCTGTCTCCTTTGAAATAAAAATAAAACCTGTAGCCCTACCTAACCCTGGAATTGTTAGGAATAATTGTGTGGCAAACCTCTTACTGTTAAGTGACACCTTGGCAAAATTCCAAGTACTCCCAAACCCTGGGAAGACAATTGCTTATATGCAACTGTTTATGGAAACCCTGTATAGTCATGTTAATAGCTGCATACTGAGAGCTGTATCCACCTGTAACAAGTGCAGGACTAACTCAAAAAACAACCAAGCCTGTAAAATCTAAACATCAATAGGTTGTACAACAAAATAAATAAAATCATTGTGAAAATTAGGAAGTGTAATGCCTAGCAAGATAGAAACTCCCTCATCAAGCTAAAAAGTGCAACTCAAAGGGCTTATCAAGTCTACCAAAGACACATTTGAGGTACACATAACCTCCTTGGTCAAAGACAATCACAAAGCTTTCTTCACTTTTATCTGCAACCTCAAAGACAATACAACAGTGTACTGAAATAATTGTAAATGAAGCCACCTGTACAGAGCAGGACAATATAGCAAATCTACTGGCCAGTAAATTTTCCTATAGTTCTCACCTCCGACACCCCTAAGGAAACACCCACAGCCAAAACTCCCCTAGCTGTCACTAGGGAACAGGTCCTAAAGGCACTGTCCAAGACCAAGAACACTGCATCAGTGGGCCCTGATAATATCCCAGGATGCCTGTTTAAGTGCATGAAATGTGAGCTGTTGGGCCCACTAGAATCCTTATTTAATCACAGGGTTTGTGCCAAATGAATGAAGAATTACAACAGTTATCCCACTGCAGAAGGGCTGGCCCATCCACGGACCCAGGGAACTATCAACCCATAAGTCTGACGAGTGTAACATGTGAAGCCTTGGAAAAACTAATCATAGAAATGTTAAATGATGACATAGGAAACCTACAGACAATAGATCCAACTCAGCTTGGTTTTCTCAAGGCCAGGTCAGGCCTACGCAGCCCTGTGGACTTTTTGAGAAGGTCACCTAAGCCTGGCCAAAACATTCAATAAAATACCCCACTTGAGCATTCCCAACATCACCCGCTGGATAGCCAACTGTCTCACAGACAGCACCCAAGATTTTAGGATAGGGGAGTCCACCTGTATAATAAGGCTGGTCACTATAGGAGTGGCTCATGGCAGGTCTGCTTATGTTTGGCATCTACTTCTCTAAAGTCAAGACTAACATCAAAGGTCTCTGGCTGACCAAGTTTGCAGACTGTTGCAAATTAGGTGCAGTCATTGAATCCACTCAAGACACACACTCTCCAAGAAGCCTTGACACAGACTGATAACTGGTGCTGGAGTCATGGTCTTAAACTCAATGCCAAGAAGCGAGTAAAAGTATCTTTTGGTGATGTAGCCACCCCCACAAAATACTTCATTTGTAATGCATCCCTAAGAATAGTTCCAGTAGTTAGGGATTTGGCAGTAGCTCGGTCTTTGACCTTTGTATGTCTACTATAATGATGAAATCATTCTATGTTGCATAACTTATAAACAAGGGTATGGCATCCAGGTCAAAAGATGTTGTAATATTATACTGTGCCTCATAAGACCAGCCATTGAGTACAGTGCCCTGTTTGGTATGTACCTGACCAGGCACATGCAACAACTGGAGTGTCCACAGAAGTTTCTCACAAAAAGAATACATGGTTTAGAAAACAAGTCCTATGCGGACCACCTCAATGCCTTGTCTTAATACTCACTCTTCTACAAGCTGCTGAGTGGCACCCTGTGCCTGCCCTACAAAGCATCCTCTAATCTAGCCTTAATGTCCATGTTGCCTATCCACAAATAATTAGCATCAGAAGCTCCCAATCCAGGGACCTAAACCTTGCCTGAAGAATAAATAAGATGCACTGGTATGTGTCTCAGAGGCTGCCCCTTCTCTGGAACAGGTTTCCATCCATATGAAGCAGAGTTCTTTCCTGAACTTATTAGTGAAACTCTGATCAGTGGATTGGGAATTCTGTATTTACCCCTGGTCTGGCACCAGTGTTCCTGTTAGAGGAAGCCTATAAATGCTTGACCACTCATGCCTAAGTTTATATAACCCACAAGATGTAAGGGGCCAATAACTTTTTAATATTTCTGGTAAGCACAGTTAGGCTTAAAAAAGTCCTTTAGGGTCATTAGCCTAGTATCCTGCTATGATCCTGTGATGACATGATTCACAGTCTGGCACAATACTCGTTTTCCACCAGAGAGCTATTTAACCATCATTTGTATGGCTGAATGAAACTAATGTCAAAAATATGTGGACTAAGTCATCAACAGATCAGAATCAGAAAATCATTTGCATTTCATCAGCCAAGGCAATATTCTGTTACTGCATAGATCCTGAGGTGTACATGAAACCTACTGACAGTGGCATTGTGCTACCTGTGGATCATGACTGAGGTGCAAAGAAAACCTTGGGAGTAGAATGACATTCTTCATTTTGTTCTGAACCCAAGTTTCTTATTGGAAATTTTGGAGCTGACATATTGACTTGTATACAGCTAGCAAATTCAGCATTTCAGAGGTCTTTTCTGTCATGGTCTAGCATTGTACATGGTTTCTTCTTGGGTACTGCTTGACCTCTGTTCAAAAACTGGATGAAACTAATGGTCAGAATGCATGTACACTAAATTCACCTTATATCAGAAGTTAAGATTCTATATATTTTACTAGAAAAAGTGTGTGTGTGTGTGTGTGTGTGTGTGTGTGTATCTATATCTACATTTTCAGTTCAATCTCTTTTCTGGGACTCTCAGTAATGAGTGTCAGAATATCAAATGGTTACCCTGCATTTGACATTTGGTTCACAACAAATATTTATATTTTGAAATTTTTTCAGGGTGAAAAACTTTCTTTGTAGCTGAATCATATGTCTGTGTTCTTATGAAATGACTGCCAAAAATAATTCCTTTTTGTCAGATTAAATTATGTTTTCTGTCATATGATTTTACAAAATATGGTTATTTTAACTGATCTGGCAGTTATGCACATATCCAAGGTTAATTCTTCAGCTTTCCCTAAAAGCTATTAGCATGTTCAAAACAATATATAAAAGTATGCATATCCAAGAGTCTTATCCTGAAATTTTCATAAAAGTCTTGAAGCAGTAGAGATTGTTTTCACTTGAAGTTAAAATGGAATTCAGGTCAGAATGGGCTTTGGAATTTGACAGGATGCAGCATTTTCAAAACAGTGAGCTGAAGCCACATGTGTAGCCTTCAGTTCTCTTCAGAGTAAAATAAATAAAATTTATCAGAATGATTATATACTGGTATAATTTCACACCTAAAAATAATGTGTTATTTTATAAAAATATGTCTTTTTATATTCTTTGTATATGTCCAGGTATTTTAAAAAAAAATACAATTTGATTTTTCTAATTTTTTTCTTTTTTTTTTTTTGCTTTTGAGGGTAGCTCATGAAAAGGTTGTTTGTGTTGTGTAAATAATTGTGCCAGTAACATTCCCTGGAAAATACATTGAGCCAATTTGAAGATGTAGGCAAGTTATCTAGAGAGACCTTTTGAAAATGCTTAGCGGTTAAGGGATTAAATAAGAGGCTGTAAAGTTTAAGTGGATGTATCAAGGGCAAGATAAAACATTTAGGTTCATAGGTTATAGGTTCATAGGTTGGTACTGGGCTATCTGCCCAAAGGCATATATTAGCCCAGCCACATTGTGCGGTATTCACCGCCCCTTTAGTAGTTCCCTAGAACCTTGTACTAGCTGCTAGTACCCTTGGCCCCTATCTAGTAGTGCTGTTGGTGTGACCCCTGGTGTGACCTTTCTGTTACCCATCCACTCATCAAGGTTCCTCTTGAAGAGTGATAGTGAGGGGCTCTGTCTTATGTAGATCGGGACCCTGTTCCATAGTAAGGGAAGTCTCTGCGAAGGGAATCTATCCCTCCAGCATGTTCTATTCATTGTTGTGTTGAGGTTTATATCCCTAGAGCGTGTAGCTCGAGTAGATTTGGTTTTGCTAAGATGGAGCATGTTCAACAATTCTGGGTTGGACATGGCTGTGTACGTTAGAGATCGCCTCTGAGAAAGCGGTATGCAACAGAGAACAGTTTTAGCTTTTACAATCGTGCTGCATAGGGCAACTGTTTGAGGCCAGTAATCCTCTTGGTTAGGTACCTCTGTGGTCTCTCCAGCTGCTGGAGATGTCTAGCCAGGTACATTCCAATTGGTGCATTGTACTCAATAATGGGTCTGATGAGGGAAGAGTACAGGGGCACCATTACATCCTTAGATCTTGATGCGAACCCTTTCGTGATCAGATGGGTCACATAGAAGGATTTTCTAACCACTTTGGCAACATGGTTATCAAAGGAAAGCTGACTATCTACTTGGGTCCCTAGATCCTTTATTTCTTCTTCAGATTTCAGGGGATTACCTCCTATGTTGTAGTTTGCGGGTACTCTGTTTTTTCCAAAAGGGATTACTACGCATTTGTTTGCATTTAGCTTGAGACCATGGCTTTGACACCATGCATCAGTCTCATTTAGGCCCTTCTGTGAACAGAAATGGGCTGGATTGCTAATGGTGAGAAGATAGGTGAAATGTGAGAGTGCAAAAAAAGGATGGAAAAGCGGAGATTTCGAGAGTTTTGGTAAGTTATGAGAATGGTTTCTGAAGACGTGAGGGTGAGGGGAGGATGCATGGGTGTGAATAAGTAGAATGAGGAAATTTGAAGAGTTTACCTATAGTGAGCGTGTTAAGAATGGTAGAGTGGCAGAACAGTAAATGTGTGGCGAAAGTGAGATGGAAGTGTTTGGATGAAAGGCTGTAGTATGTGAATATGTGGAGTAATGTTATAGAAGAAGAGTGATGAAATGTGATGATGTGTACTTATGTTTGGATTGGGCGGGGTGGTGGGTTAAAGATTTGGCTAGTGTTTGTCTAACAGTTAAGATGACCCTTAGAGGAACGGGACTTAGTTGTACAATATAAATTGTCAGGAAGTGATGGAGTGCCCAGCATGAATGAGTTTTAGGGGAATGTCATACAAGAGCCTGTTGAAAAATGTTAGTGGTAACACTGCTATTACTTCCGTCAATAAAACACTGCTGGCTTCTTCAGCCAATGATTTTTTTTTAATATGGATGGATTGCCACTGTTTTAAAATGTTAGCTTTAAAAAAAAAATAAAAAAAATAATTTCAACTAACCATTTAAAGTATTAAGAACATGTCTTCATTGTATTTATTGGCTTTATACTAAAACTAAAACTTGAGTTATTAAAGAAAATTCCTAGCAGCCTGTTGGTAGGGAGCCACTTGCATGATACTTTAGAAATTGTCACAGGTAATAAAAGTACAGCAGGTGGTTGTTTGGGGGAGAGGACAATAAACCTCAAGGATCATTACTGGCTGCAGTGCTTCTCACCATCATAACCCAGGGACTAAATATATTAGTGACCTTTTTCAAACATCTTTATTGAGTTATCACTTGTGATATATGCAAATTTACATTCATATAAAAGTAATCAAGCTATAACTATATTAACATTATACTTCACATATATTGTTATATATCATATAATCTAAGCAGTATTACATACATTATTCAATTCGTGCTTTTTTTTCCCCAACAAGAAACATCTTTATTATAGCATCACTTACTACATAGGCAATTGTACATGTATATAAATGAAAACAAACCACACTGACACATTCCTAGTCACAAGCATTTTACATCACAAACCATACTGACACACTCCAGTTGCAATCATTATACATCACTTATAATCTGCCCAATCTTTCTCACTCAACATTACATAGTTCATTTAAGTCCTGCTGCCTTTTAGACCTCATTCCTCCTGTGTATGTATTGTTTCCACAATTTCCATTTAAAGATCTCAATTCCAGTTTTTTTTTTATCTCTGTTACTATATTCACTACTTCCATTATAGTTGGTTTAGATTTTGCTTTCCATTTTCTAGTAATTGTTTTTTGGCAGCCACCATTATTAGACACAGCAAGGCTTTACAGTGTATAGGCAATTCTGATTCTGTATCATAGCTCAGGAAAAATCATCGCCCTCATCAGACCAACCTGCCGACCCAGCATCTCCGACAGTGCATCCCCCAGGGAAACCTTAGTCTGCCAACACACCACACTGTCAAAAAATATGCTCCCAATTACCTTTTTCTTCCCCTTCACACCTCCAACATTTACTGTCTGCCTGAGGAAAAATCCTCTAGAGCCTACTTTGGGTATAAAATATCTATGTAAACATTTCCAGGCAAAAATCCTAAATCTTCTAGATTTTATTCCATCTTTGAGAGACATAGACATGTTCTGCCATTGTTTCTTTGTGAATTGCTTATCCAATCTCTCTTCCCAATCCTTTCTAACCTGCTCTGATTGATTCTTATAGTTATCATTCAATATTTTATATGCTCTATTAATTATTCCTTTATTCATGGCAGCTTCTTTCCTAGATTCTGTTAAAAACTCTACCAGTGCTGGCCTTTTGTTTAGGACCTCCCCCCCCCCTATTTCTTTCGCTTTGCCTTTACTCTGATATCAATCCATGAGAGGGAAGGCAATCTCTAACCTGCAGTCCAAATGATAATGTCACCAAGACTGATGCAGTCAGTCAGTGTACATGATGGTAATAGTGCACAGGACTTCGAAAAAATTAGTATCCTTGATCAAAAAATAGCAACTTAGTTTCATTGCAGAAAAAAAGTTTGCATGTGATTCACTTTGTGATGGAACAGTAATAAAGCAGGAGTTACACACTGGATGGAGGAAAATTAAGATGGGTGAAGGAATAGAACAACTCGGTTGTTGTCATTTGTGGAATGTGTCAGAACAGTGCAAGAGGACTGAGATGAATGCTAACCGAATGCTTGTACTATTTTGCCAGTAGATATGGAATCTAGGAACAGAGGGATTGGCCTGCCCCTATGTACTTGTAAGGCCACATTTAGAGTACTTTTAAGTTTTGGTAGTTGTACCCCACAAAGGACTTGAATCTGGTGGGGGACAATAACAGGAGGGTCACCAGTATGGGTGGCATGGTTGAGGAACACTGATTAATGGGAAGTGCTTAATAAATTGTGAATGCTTTCACTGGATAGGGGGAGAGGTGGAGTCTGTATAATATGCACTTTAGATTGTAAAATGCATTTGGAAGGCAGAGCTTATGTACTTAAGGAACACAGGGAGCAGATGGAGGAATATGGAAAGTGGAGTGGTGCAACTTCATAGTGGCTTGTTGTACTGGTCATGTACAGTATTCATTCAGCTGTTTTGTGTGTTTATTTGTTAAGACCTGTTTTGCTTAGCTTTTTTCCCCATCATTTTTGTTTGTCTACAGGATCATGCAAGAAATAATAATCATTGCTTGGTAAAGGAAACTATTGAAAGACTATGGAGCTAGTGAAAGTGTTTGAAATTGTTCATACATTTTAAAGTATGTCACAACTTGTGGGAGAATACACACATCACTGTAGCAATGTATGAATGACAAATTCACTTATACTTTCTATGTAATGTATGAATGTTTTCAGTTAACTTTTGATTTTCATTTCAGTTGCATCTGAATAAGATTTAACTGCTTTATTTACATAGCGGCAGTGTTATTGTCATTTCTTAGCTTTATTCAAGCAGCATATATTCATGGATACCTGCATATCTTGTAAAGTTATCAGACACCTTGGAGTTAAGATCTTTCTGCCTGAGTCAACTCTGGTGGTGGAACTAGAATGACTGAATTTCGTACTGTAACAAGACACTGTTTTCAAGCGTCTCCAGTTCCCTTGAATTATTGCTGCCTCCTTCTCTGATGTTTGATTGATACTTACTGTATATTTTGCCAGTTTACTGTTGATTTCATATCCTTGGTTCCTCCTTAGTTCCACTGCCTTGCAGGATTCTCCATCATGTCCAGTCACTCAGTAGGTCCTATATGTCCAGACAAGAATGGCTTTTGGGCCATATTGGCTAAGCAGGTCCACATACCCAAAGAAAAGAGTGAGTAACCACTGCTTGACCCTCATACATTGGCCATGCGGTGGTTTTCTGATAGCTCTAAGTCCCACCCCATCCCCACACTGACATAATTGTCAGACTTGGTGGGCAATAGAATGCATGCACTGCCCCAGGCTGTATAGAGTGGCAATTTCTTCTCTGTTCTCCTATCTGTCAATCCAGCATCATCTTCTGAACTTATCCCTTTGCTTTGCCAGAGTTCCATTGCCCAGCATGGTCCCTCCCCCTAGGACAGGCAGATTTATCCTCCCTACTAACACCAACATACACATGAGCCAATAATCAGATTCTGGCTGCCTGGGTCATAGTCTGGGCTTTAACTCTGTATGCCACTGGGCTGGCTTTCATTAGCATTTCATTTAACTGCTCTGTTTCTGGTTATTTAATGTTAGTTCACAGTCTGAATAGCATGAATTTTGGAGGATGGAGAACATCCTCTCAAAGACTGGGAGAGTATGCAGTTCCCATCCAAACAGCATCCAGTAGCCCAGAAGAAACTTCAGACGGAGCTAAGAGGCATCAGCACTTATCAGTGCATTACTTTGTTTCATCTACGAGCACCTTTCTAGAGTTAGATGAGTTTAACTCCTCTTGGGGCAAAGTTAGCCAACAGTTAGGAGTAGCTTTCCCATCCAGAGACTTGTCATATTACCACACTCATCTGCCTCAGATGGTGTCACAACTGAGGAATAGTTGGAGCATGTGAGCTTTAGAAAGCAACAGTGCTGGAGCAGAAACACATCCCAGCAAATTGTTCTTATCACAGTTCTTCTGCTGTTGTAATGTAGGGTGGATCTTTCTAATGATACATCACCATTAGAGTGAATAATTATTTTAAAATATTTTCAGCAGAAAGTCATAGGAGGAGGATGATGACAGTAAAACCCAGATGAGAAGGAAGCATTGTCTCTTTTTTTTTTTCTTTGAAGGATTCATGTATTAGAAGTGTAGATCAAGGGACTTGATGGAACAAGGTTAAGGTACATGTATGATGCTATGGTTGCAATGACAGGGACTGAAAATTCCAAAATGAAGGGACCAGTAGCTTGGGGTAGGAAACATGATGACTGTTTCTAGGTTATGGAGAAATGTCATCTTGCAAAGAATGAGTGCAGTGCAGGAGTTTGAAAAACTAAGGAGAGGAGTGTGAGGTAGTGCATACAGTAATAGTAGACAGCACATTGAGTCAGTGGTTAAGATTTCTGCCTAACAGCTCCAGTATCCAGATTTCAGTCCTGACTTCAGACAAAGCTGTGCACTTTGACTTCACTGTTGTCTGAGAGACCCCTTGAATGTATGCAAGCCTATAGTGGCATGATGGTGTGCATATGTGTCAGAATGTAATCCTATGCTGAATTCTGTTAACAGGTCAGTGTTACAGTGCTAAGCATTTGAATAACCAGAGATGAGGCACAGAAAAGGTATAAATGAATTTCTAATCTGTCCTGTCAGAACATCTGAGTAGTTAATGATGTAAAGCTCTATTAACAGACTGAGAAACTGGTAACAGTAAATGGAACAGAAGGATAGAGAAATTTGTTGACACTGTTACTTGTATGAGAGAAAATGTGGCAAAGCAAAAGAAAACTAGATAGTGGTGCATATCATAGTTTTCAGTCCAGATTAACATATATTTTGAACTGGCAGAATATTGTCTAAGTTAAAAGAAACATAGTTTACAAAGAAGCACTTATGATGTAAATGTACTGGGGGTACACTGGTTGCAGGAGAAAGGGATAATATAAAGAGGGCTGAACTACCTCCTGTTTTAAGGGAAAGGGATCAAAATAATGGGATAAATGAGGAGAGAAGGCACTATGAATCATAATAGGAACAAGAAATGATGATAATGTCTATACCAGTGTTTGTTTTTTATAGGCAGGCCCTTTCTAATCTATTCTTTTTTGCCTTTTCTGGAATTGGAGCTACTTAGGCTTCTTCTGTGATCACTTCTTTTCTTTGTCCCACAGTGTGCATCCTACCATCCATCTCAGGCACTTCAAGCCTTCTACTCTGATTTCTTCTTTTCTTTCTCTGTCTGACAGTATGCATCCTACCACCCATCTCAGGCACTTCATCTCTAGCTTCCTCAACTGCTCTACCTTTACTGCTCAGGGTTCTGTACCATACAGTAGTATCAGTAGCACCACTGTTTTGTACATCTTATTTTTCAACTTCTTTGGCATTTGTCTGTCACACACAACCCCTAACACCCTGTGCCAGTTGGCTGCAGCCCCTCAGATTCTTGCTTTGAGCTACTCATTCAGACTTCCTTTCTCCTTAGCCACCCCTCACAGATAGTTGAACCTGTTAACTTGTTCCACTATTTTCCATTCTGTTTCAGTTTTCAGCTTCTTCTGATTTCCTCCATTTGTTGCCATTACAGCTATCTTATCTGTACTCAGTTTCATCCCATATGCCTTCAGTTTTGAGCTATATTTTCCGGTCATTTGTGAAGTTCTTGTTCAGAGTCTGCCTGTAATGCCACATGGACTGCATACAGTAGGCTTATTGATTTTGTCCCTTCTGACCTGTTTGCTAATATTGACTCTTACCAGACTGAACAGCTGTGGGCTCAGAACCGAATCCTGATGCACACCCATTCCAACTGGGAACCCACCTGTGAATCTGAAGACTGTGCATATTTGTGTTATTGGGTCCTTGTATATAGTCTGCACTAATTCTACCTGGGGCTTCAAACCATTGCAGAACTGCCCAAATCATTTTTCTTAGGACCTTATGAAAGAGAATCTTGCATCTGAAAATGAGTAACATTTTAGAAATGAGTATGCACCAACAGCATTATTCAGAATCATTTAATCGTAGAGACAAGGCCACTCAAAAATTAGGCTTCTGCATTTGAGAAAGCAGTCTCTGCCAGAATAGTGCAGACCCTTCAAAACCATAGCAAATGAGCATTATCCTAAATCTGCTGATAAAACAATAGCAAGCTATTATGTGAAATCCAGTATGCTAACCAAGGAGAAAGTAGAAACATAGTAGCTGATTTTTGTCTTTGTACCTTAGTAGGAAGTTGATACTTTGTTTTGAATAACTCAAGATAGCCCTGAGTTGGACAGGAAATGAGAGGAGATCAGATTTGGTACGACTGCAACTCAAAACTTTGAGTACTTTCCTGGATTTGGTCCTACAAAATGCCTTAGCTTCAGCAAAATTCACAGAATAGTCTGATTGGTTTGGGGATTACAAATCAAATGGACCTTTGTAGCACCACTAGGTTATCCAGCATCCTTATGGTACCTTATGCCAAATGCTATATAAAAAAATTTCAACATTACCCTCAAAAATGTTTGGACCACATCTGTTGTCCCTAGCTGGAAGAGCTGGCAGTCTAAATGATTTGGTCCCATTTGCAGAAAAAGATGATCTTTGACCTAAAATAAATGTTAGACATAATTCTGACATTAACAATTTTAGATGTGTATGTCTTCAGGTATACTAACAAATGAACATTTGTCTTGACCACCACAGGTTATAGCAGCAAACAAAGTGGTATAACATATTTTCTTTTTGCTAAACTAACTTTCTAGTATGGAACTGTAAGGAACTTGCACTTGAATGGACTGCGTAACAAACTGGGTTTGCAAGCAGCATATCTGCTAGCCGAAGGCACTCTTAAGTCTGGCAATTCTTCTGGGTCTTAATTAGCAGCTTTATCTTCAAGTTATTAGGATTTGATCCCTGTTTGGGTACAACCACACAAAGATCTTTTAGTCTCACAGGCGAATACTTGGCAAGCAAGGTTTTAGACTTGGTCCCACAAGACTTAAAGCAGTATGCTTTACTCTTTTCTTTGAGCCCATTGATTCAGAAGATTCTGTAACAAACAGCAAAAAAAATGCACACTTGATGCTAGTTTTTCATAAGTTCATAGCTTAATACTACGCTACCTGCCCCTGTTGGCCATTTAAAACCTAGTCATTTATCTCATTTGGTGCTTAAAATTAACCTATCCCATTGGAGTTTAGATTGACCTGACCCTTTCAAGATCTATATTTATATATTGCCCTAATAATAATTACTAAATCAAAACATAGATATTTAGGACTTACATGATAGCAGCACACTGAGCAACACCTTAGCTTCAGCTCTCCAGTGTGAAAACAGAAACTGAGAGACAACAGCCAGTGATGGTGTAAACCTGAGTAAATATCAGTTACTAGCTAGTAAGTACAATGCCTGGATGCATGCAAGGAAGAAACTAAAAGAGTCTGAAAGAAAGTCAAGTAGAAAAGGTGAAGAGAAAACATTGGGAAGAATATTGTAGCTGTTCAGCAAAACGCAGATCAAGCTCTAGCTCTGGTGCAGCCCATGGCTTCCAGTAATCTAGAGGAAAAAATTAGTCAGTGTGCTCATATCTGATTAAAATAAATAAAACTCTGAAGGAATATATCAACTTTAATAAAAGCCTGGAAAAATTGGAAAAAGCGTTAAGCAGATATTTAGATCAACTGATAAAACCGCAGAAATCAGAGGTCAGTCAAAATGAAAAACAGGTTGGCTGAGTGTGAGACTGCTGAAGAGCTGTTTCAAAAAAATGGTAGAATTAGTGGACAGATCATATAGGGAAGAGCTGAGATTTTCTGCTGTACCAGGACAATTAGAAGGAACAGACTGTATTAATTTTATGAAGTGCAGATAAGCACCTGGACTGCTATTCCACAGCAGGAACTGTTCATTAAAAGGACACACTGTGTGTATGCAGCAAATCTGGCCATGAGAAAGCAGCCAGGATCTTTATTAGTAAAGATGTAAACCCACCAACAGAAAGAGTTGACCCTGAAAAAACTGTGGAAAAGGGAAAAGTATTAGAAACTAGAGACAACAGAGTGTTTGAGGAAAATGATTATGCACTGTACACCAGACAGAATAGAAGCAAATGTTTCCAGTAATCGGGGAATGTCGAGAGGCAGGTGTGACATTCAAGCTGCTGTATCCATCTGTCTTAATAATATTTTTTTCTGGAGGATCAAAGTCATTTTTTGATGCAGAACAGGCTGAGGAGGAAATGTAAAAATTTGCCCAACAAAAAAATGAGCCATCAAGCAGAGGGTGACCCTTCTTCTCATCCTTCTGCTAATAAAGCTTACAGAGAGACATTGCCAGTGAAGCCTTTTCCACTGTTCCAAAAGAAAATGCTTTATAGACAGAGAAAAGTACGGGAGTTGACCAGAAGAATTAAACCAGAATCTATTGTTGGGAGATGGAGATGAACAAGAAGAAGACATGCAACATGGACATTAGTGAATACATGTGAGACTGTAAAGCATCAGTTGCATTTGCAAAATACAGCTGTATAAGTAAGTGGAAGGTGTGAATTTTTGTTAACTTTGTTAAACTTGTTAGGAACTGTAAAGCATTTGCCTCACTTCATGTCAATGCTTGGATGGACTGTATGGGGGGTAAGTAAAACATTTTCTTTTCTGTGAAACTTTTCACAATATAAATTGCATATTTTATAGTAAAGTATTTTACTTGATGTTAAGTTGTCTATCTCGCCTTCATTCTTGCTGGTTGGGATCAGAGCCGATCCTCTGCTCCAACTCGGCCATCTTCAATGGCTCGAGAGCTGTTTACTGGTTTGAGGCTACCCCTTATTATTGAGTACGATGTCAAGTAACTCACATATAGTCTCTATCTCTCTGCCATTAAATTTACCATAGTTACATAAAGTATTCCTAATGGCATTAATGCCATAATCATTTGGTATAACCGTCAACAGTGAGTTAATATCTAGTGTCACGAAAATATAAGAGGATGTAACCATCCCTTGTTGCCAGGTATAAAGCTTATTAAGAAAATCACCCGTATCTTGAATATAACTTTTCACATACACTAAATATTCCTTTAATATGGTTTGAAGGTACAGAGAGATAGATTCTGTTAACCAGCCCCTCCCAGAGACAATGGGTCTCATGGGAAGGGTTGTCATAGACTTATGCACCTTAGGTAAGCCATATAATATAGGTGTTTTAGGGCATGGTATAGAGAAATAATATAATAAATAATCAGAAATATCATTATTAATCTGTAGTTCAAATAAGGACATATTAACCTTAGAAATGCATTTAGCAACCTCTTTATACGTTACTTGCTTGAAGGCAATAAAATCAGATAGCAACTCATACATAAAATTATTGTAATCAACTACATTCATTACTACAATACCCCCTCCTTTATCTGCTCTCTTAATGATAATATCCATGTTCATTTCTAACTTTTTCAAGGCTTCTAGCTCAGGGACTGATAAATTATAAAACTTCTTAAAATTATTATCTGTATACAGTGTATATAACTGTTGTTCACAAATATTGTGGAACGCGGCAACAACAGGATGGTTAAGGGGAATAAATGTACTCCCCTTACGTAAAGTCTGTGTATTCATAGGCGTATCCTAATATAACAATTTTAAGTTAACATTTCTTGTAAAAAGTTTTAAGTCTGTTAACACATTAACTATAGTGTCTTTTTGTGCGGGAATAAAGTTCATACCTTTACTCAAAAGCTGAATGAAGTTTGTTTATGAATGTCCACTTTTCTTTAGACCTTATGTATTATTTTATAAATGTTTTGGGGACAATGTGTTTTTCATTTAGGGAGGCACTTCAAACCAATTGAATGAATTTTTTATGTATCTTAATACAACTACATCATTTTTGAAGTTTGAAATGTCTTTTTCTACTACCAAAATACAATTCTTGGATGTAGAATTAAATCTAATGAATGATATTCTTACTACTCAAATTTATAAAAAGGCTACTTATAAAATTAAATATTTACATAGGAGAAGTATGCATCCTAATCATATATTTCAGGGTATAGTGAGAAGTCAATACTATAGAGCAAGTAGATTAAATACCAATGATGATTTATGCATGGAACAACTAAATGGTATGACTCTTGAATTTGAACAAGGAGGTTATGACCCACAGTTACTCACAGAAGGAAGGGACAAAATATTAGAACAAAGAGGTAATAAAGCTAAACCCTATTTTTCTGCTCCATTTGGTAATTCTACTAGTTCTGGCAGCACTAATAATAACATTTTTTTAAGATATACTACTACTTACAATTGGTGTGTTGCTGATGTTAAACAAATAACAACTGAGGTATATTATCTGTTTTGCCTGAGTTGAATAATATAATACCAGCGCGTCCTTTGTTTGCATAGCGTAACTCTATGAATTTAAAAAATAGGTTATGCTGTAAAGATTTAAACCAAAGAAGTAATAGTAAATTTGAATTTAGTAAAAAAGGTAGGTGTCCTTGTATGAACTGTTCAGCATGCAAGCTTATATGTAAGAGTATCCAGTTACACACAAGTCATAGACCTTCTCATGTACTGCTACTTGTAATACTACAAATATAGTCTGTCTTGCAGTTTGTGGTAAATGTCCTAGTTTTTATGTAGGGAAATTGACAAGAAAACTGCGTGAACGCATTATAGAGCATAGATCAGATACCAATCGCTCAATTTTAACAAATGCTACTGCTAAACATGTTATAGAATCAAACCACACATAGTTTTACATTTAGAGTGATAGATATCTGCTTCACAAATATGAGAGGAGGTGATAGAAATAATGACTTGGAGATGAAAGAATATAACTGGATTATTATGCTGCAAGCTGACAGCTCTCCATGTATTAACTCTATGGTATCAATTAAACCAGTCTTGAAACAATGTACCCATACTGGAAAGCATGTTATCCTGGTTCACCCTCAACATACCCTATGAAACACTCATTCTTGGTGACGTCAATATAGACTGGGCAAAACTGTCTACTGACTCTCCCTTACATAGCATTCACCTTCATGGTTTCCACCAACTCATTTCCACCCCAACCCGCTTCCACAAGGCCTCAGCCTCCAGCTCTATAATAGACTGGATTCTCACCAACACCCCCCATCACTTCCACCAGCCCATAACCCTATCAGACTCACTTAGTGACCATCTCCCTACCTCCATTCTAAGATACAACTCTCACACACTTAAACCTCACCTTTTCAAAGACTGCAGAAAACTATCAACATTTAATCCTTTACAGTTTAACTCTATACTACAAAACATTGACTGGTCCATCCTTAAACAACTTCCTCTAAATGATTCTGTTAACACTTTTAACAACATCTTCCTAAATACTCTAGACAAACTAGCTCCCTCTAGGAAGATTCGAGTGAAATCCAATCATGCTCCCTGGCTTTCAAAAGAAACTAAGTCCATCATGAAACAAAGAGACAGTTTCTGGAAAGCCTGGAGCAACTCTAAACAAACACCTCTTCTGCTCAAATACAAACAACTATGCAACCTTGCTAAAAAAACAGGTAATAATAGACAAGAAGTCATTCTATAGCTCAGGGCAGAACAAATATAAATCAAACCCTCGTAAATTCTGGACAACACTCAACAGCATCCTCCACCCTGGTAATCCCTCTAACCCCTCACCCTATCCAAACAGAACTCATGAGGAAACAGCTACCCTACTTAACTCGCATTTTATCTCCTGCATACAAAATCTCCTACCCTCTCAACCCACCTCTCCCTCAGTACCTGTCCCCTCACTCACCCCCATCACTTCACCCTTTTACTTCAAGCCTGTGCCCATTTCCTACATCAAATCTGTACTGCTCAAACTCAAACCATGCTCCCCCTCCACTGACAAATTACCTCCGACCTTCCTTAAACTCTCAGCTGACTCTATCGCTTACCCAGTAACAATATTAATAAATAGATCTATGCAAGAATCTATTGTTCCTACCCTTTGGAAATCCTTCTACACCATCCCTCTCCACAAAGGAGGTAACTCCACTGACCCTTCAAACTACCGACCCGTTGCCATTCTGTCCCCACTATCTAAGATACTCGAAAAATGCATCCACACTCAACTTATGAATCAACTTCTCAATCAAAACTTACTCACCCCTACCCAACATGGCTTTCGCCCCTATCACAGCACAACTACTGCTCTACTATCCTTCACTCACACCATAGCAGAAGCTCTGGACAACAATAAACGTACTTCCTGTCTCTTTCTTGACCTCTCCAAAGCCTTTGATACAGTCTCTCATCCACTACTACTATCTAAACTCACTAACTTTCACCTCTCCACCCCCACCCTCAACTGGTTTGCTAGCTATCTGTATGAACGCAAACAATCAGTTAAATGGCTCTCTTCCCCTACTCCCTTCTTACCTCTCTCTACTGGTGTGCCACAAGGTCCCATCTTGGGTCCCCACTTATTCAGCATCTTCACCAATGACCTTTTCACCTCATGCCATCAGCCCTCACTTATACAATATGCAGACGACTCCACAATCATTTCTACAGCCAACAACATCTCTGACATACACTTCCTAACCCAAACAGCTCTACTATTTACTGAACAATGGCTTTCAGAAAACTTACTGATTCTCAATCCTACTAAAACCAAACTCTTACTCTTCCTACCCCACTCTCTTAATCATCACAAATCCTCCTTTGTCATTAAGTCATGCAATAACAGAGCTATCCTACCTGACACCCACACAAAACTCCTTGGTGTCATTATCAACAAATTAAAATTCAATCAACCCATACAGCAATGTATAAAGAAAACACATCAGAAATTAGGTCTATTATACCAAAACAAAAAAATCTCAGTCCCGAAGCTAGACTCACCCTAGGACAAGCACTCCTCCTCCCCTCACTCCTCTATGCTGCTCCAGATCTCACAAATATCCAAAAAACTACCCTGAATAAACTCCAACAATCCTACCACAAAATAGCCAGATTCATCACCAACTCCCCAAACAACACACACCACTGCATTGCTTTGAAGTCTCTACAATGGCTAGAACTCCCACAACTACTACATCTCTTTCAATTTCACATGTTGCACTCTGTGCTCTTTAAACCATCCTACTGTCCATCCTTATCTCTCCTTGTCTCTGTCTACACCCCATCTCGACCCCTCCACACCTCTAATCAACAATTGCTTGATATTTACCACCCAAATAAGTCAGTAGGTAAGCTACTTTACAAACGCTCTGTGGCCCAAGCCTGGAACAAACTACCCCTTGACATTCGCTCAATCTCTCGCACCCCACTATTTAAAAGAAAACTAAAGACTCATTTACTCAATTCCAGAATTTGCCCCTGCTGTGACCCTACATAATTCTCTCCTCCCCCCGCATTGGAATCACTCCATCTATCCTTGTCATACTTCTGAACTCTATCCCCACCAGTACAGTTACATAGCAAAAAAAAAAAAAAAAAAAAAACCTTGTGCTGTCATTTAACTATTGTTAATTTTGTTTGTTTATTATTTACTACTGTATTGTTTTGTTTTTTGTTTTACTACTGAAATGACTAGTTTTATTTCTATTGTTTGCTATACCTGTATACTACTGTAGTGTTTTTTATTGTGCCATCTGGAGCTTTTCTCCTTGGGTCTCCACTGAAAATGGGACAGAATCCCAGTTGGACTAACCCGGTCAACAAATGTCAATAAATAAAATAAATAATAAACGCAAACAACTGTGCAGGAAATAATATCACAACTTTATGATTTTTATTTTATCATATATATATGTTTCATGAAAAAAAAAAAAAAAAAAAAATATATATATAGATAGATACACACACACACACACACACACACACACACACACACACACACACACACCCCTTAGGGCTTTACAAGCGATATTATATTTGTCAATTATTTGAAATTAGTTTTATTGATATACTTCTATGGTTGGCTGTTTTATCATGTGATGAAGTTGATTCTAGTATAAATAATTGGATGTTTAATTGATTTTCTATTACACTAAAGGAGTAATCCAAAAGCTTTGTGTGTTTTATTAAAATATTTGGATGCAACTGTGCCGTTTTTATTTCATATCATAGCTTTTTTGATATAAGCATCCATTACAGTTTGGCAAGTTATCCCTTTATACATTTTTTTCTTATCAACACTGGAGCCTATGTCTGATTTTTACAAGACTTTTGGTTGTAACAAAAAACCTGAAACAGAACCTGTGAACTTAATACAAATGCACATAATTACGTATGTACATTTTCAAAAAATGAAGTTTAAAACTCCTTCTAGGTACTAAACAGAAGACTGCTAACACAAGCCCTAATTAATACATACAGTAATAAGTGTCTGTTCTTTTTTTTTTTTTTTTTTTTTTAATCTTTATTTCCCCTCCCCCATACTTTCAGAAATCAAGTGTTAGCCTTGAAGGAACCACTATTCTTTTATTACCCTGTTATCGGCTTGCCTCCATAAAAATGTAAAATAAAGAGAAATGCAGTCCTCTATTGCATGCTCACAGACAAACTGAAACATTCATTGCTAAAAGAACATTTTTCATTACACTCTGTGTTCCCATACTTACTTGTTTCCACTTAAAATTTGTTATTAGATTGTCAAGGATCTTAATCCAGAAATCCACCTCCGCAAAAGTAAGAGAAAACATATCACTCCTACACATATTATGATCTGTGTACTTTAACCCCATCCTCCACTTCAATAACCCACAATTAGAGCCTATTACCTTAAACAAGCTTTTGTCTAGTTTTTCTTCTCTTTTGCACTGTAATGCCTACCTTTCTTAATACCAAAAAAGTGAAAAGGGAGAAAAAAGGCATCTGTTTATTTTAATAACTATCACGTACAAGAAAAATAAGTTATGTACCTACCATAACATTCCATGTTAGTTTTCTTCATCTCGCCTTCCTTCTTGCTGGTTGGGATCGGAGTCGATCCTCGGCTCCGACTCTGCCGTCTTCAATAGCTTGAGAGCTGTTTACTGGCTCGAGGCTACCCCTTATCCCATAATGCCTTGCGATAGCTACCCAGATCTCGTTTGCAGCTTCAGCTGCGAGGTGTCGTTTTTCTAGCTCAGGCTTGTATAGAGTTTTTGTGTAACTTTTTCACTAGAATTTAACTTTTCTAGTATTTTATTATTAGCGATAGTTTTGTTTCTGTGATAGATAATTGTTTAGTGTATAGTATTCCTCTTTTTTTGTAGAACTCATTTAACTTATAGAGTTCTCCCCCACCCCTCCCCCCTACCTTCTTGTCAAGTTAGCGGTTTTCCTTCTGCTTTTACTTATAGGCTAGCCGTTTAAATTAGAGGATTTCCTATTATCAAAAAAAAAAAAAAATAAAAAAATCCTTTAGCTATAGTCTTTCTAGTAGGTGTGTTTTTTGTAGACTGTATATTGCTTTTTGTTATTGTTGTTATAATTGGTTTTCTTTCTACTGTTAAGAATGTCAAAGGAATCCAAGGTTTCTGGGTTCAAGAAGTGTGACTCGTGCTGTCAGAAAATGTCTCTGACAGATGGGCACACTTCTTGCGTCTATTGTTTAGGCGCTGTGCATCTGCAGGACTCTTGTTCTATTTGCCATGCCTTTAGTCCAAGAGTCCTGCAGGAGCGTAAGAATAATCTGATTCTTAGGGGGTCTTTTAAAACTCCAGGATTCACCGGCCAAGAGCTCACAGCCAGTGAAATCATCTAAATCCACTAAGCCATCGGCTCCAAGTTCGGAGCCGTCTTCGGTCCAGGATTTATTTTCTACGTCCATTCCGGCTGGCACCAACAAGACAATCTCCCCGTTGGCTCCATCAGAGGCTTCGGAGCCATCGTGGAGCCACAAGAGGCTGAGGTCCCCTTCACTAGAATCGGCACATTCAGCTCCTCGGTCTCCTTTACTTCAGAGCGAGCGTAGTCACCGATCCTCTCACTTCTCTCGATCCTCTAGACTGTCGGATCATGATGTGGAGAGAGTGGTCAGTAGGTTGCTAAAGTCACAGGCACTAGCTAAATTGCTGTCCAGCCCTCCTCAACAGGTATCAGCTCCATCCACTTCTCTCGATGTTCCTCCTCCGACTCCAATGAGTTCTGAGCCGGAGTTCATTGGGGTTCGAGTAGTGGAACCGTCGGCTCTGATAACTCTGTCTCCTTTGGTTCCGACATCAGCTCCGATCCCCTCAGTGGTACCTTCCATCGAGGGATCTGGGCACCAGGGCTCCCTCATCGGCACCAAGGGGGTGAGTGGCATTGGACCCTTGTCCGACCGTGTTCTCCCTCTTGGAGCTTTGGCGCAGGTGAGCTTGGCTCCAACATCGGCCTCGGAGCCGTCTCCCTCGGTGCAGAGAAAGATTCCTATTTCTTTGGAACCGGAGCTTTCTCTGCATCATGGCAGGGACGCCTTCGATGTCATGTGTAGTGTGCTGTCCCCTGAGTCAGCACCACTGGCTCTGCCCCCTGTAGTGTCTGTGCCAACCTCTGCTCCTCTTCCAGACCCTAAGCGTAGGGAACCGATGCTCCAGGACACCCCATTGGGTGTTTTCTTCTCTTCTGAGGCCTCTCCTGATCACTCAGAAGAGCCCCCTCGTAAGAAAAAGTGTAAGAGGAAGCACATTGACTCCCACGAGTCTGTCACTTCTGATACAGACTTAGATGATTCGGAAAGGTCCCCGAGATCCCCCTCTGAAGAGGTTTCCTTCTCGGACATCCTAGAAATGCTTAAGCAGAGGGGGAACTGGAATCCCCTAGCCCCTTCTGAGGATGAGTCTGTATTTCTGGATGTCTTCGGTTCCCGACCTTCCACCTCCTGGGTGTCTCCGCCTTTTGATCCACTTATGACAGTGGTGGCTCGAAAGGCTTGGTCAGCTCCAGATACAGTGGAACCAACTCCGAGGAGACCTAGTAAATTCATTACAGTACCCCAGGATAAGCAGTTCCTTTCGAAAGGTGTCCCTGTTGATGCTATGGTGGTAGCAGCAGCCACCAAAAAAGAGTTAGCGGAGACCTCTTTGTCCGTCCATCCCCCTAACAAGGAGTCTAGGATGATGGACAGATATGGGAAGCGAATGTTTGCTTCAGTGACCTTCTCTGTGAGGTCACTGAACTACTTGTGTTATTTTACCCAACTTCAAAGGGATCTCCTTAAAGAGCTCGGAGATGCCCTCCAAGATCCAACAGCTGAGGGAGCACAAGCCAAGGTAGCTTCCCAGCTAGTGATGCTTAATTCTGTTGTTAACTCCTCCATTATGCAGCCGATGGGGCAAGTAGAGCCGCAGGTACCGGGGTGGCCCTTTGGAGGCATGCTTGGATGCGGCTGTGTAACTTTGTGGAACCCTTTCGAGTGTCCTTCACCAACACTCTCTTTGATGCTTCCTTTCTTTTTGGACAACAGGTGAAAGACACTTTGACTAGGTGTGAGCAAGAAGGCAAGACTCTCTGCCGTTGGAGTCCGTTTTTCCACTCCCTCTAGGCCTTACCTCAAGGGTCAGAAGAGTGGGAAGATGTGGTTCTGTAAATCTCAGGGATCCTTGCCTGACACACGTAGTGATTTTTCCTCCAGAGGCAAAGGGGGAAACAATAATAATAGATGCCGCCCTCGTGGCAGAGGGGGTCCGCAGAACCAGGGCAACAGAGAATCCTTCTCTGATAAGCCCTTCTAGCATCCCTGAAGGGTTGCCCGGCTGCTTAACTCTGGAGGCAGTTGGGGGAAGACTTTTGCTGTACCCAAAAGCCTGGCAAAGTTTAACACAAGACAGATGGGTACGGTCCGTTATATCCGGAGGTTACAAAATTCCCTTCCATCGACCCCCTTTACAGTCAAGGAAGACCCTTCCAGATGTTCCACCTAATCTGAAGGAGCAAGCAGTAATAGAAGTTTCAAAACTGCTAGAAAAAAGAGCCATCCAGGAAGTCCCCCCTGACCAGCATGGATCCGGAACTTACTCAAGGTTCTTTTTAGTACCAAAAAAGACAGGGGACTGGTGACCGATTCTGGATCTCAGCAGACTAAACAGGTCTGTGCAAAGAACAAAGTTTCGGATGGTCACGCTACAGTCCATTCTACCCTTTCTGGGTCAGGACAATTGTATGTGCTCGATAGATCTTCAGGACGCGTGTTACCATATAAAGATGGACAGGCGCTCCAGGAGATATCTTCGCTTCCGGCTGGGGGCCAGTCATTATCAATTCAGAGCTCTGCCCTTTGGTCTCACCACAGCCCCCAAGGTTTTCACCAAATGTATGGCAGTGGTCACGGTTCACCTGAGGCATCAAGGATTCCAGGTGTTTCCGTATCTAGACGACTGGCTCCTTACTGCTACCACCAGGCATCAACTCATACAAGCATGGGACTACACAATTACAATCTGCTCCCAGCTCGGCATTACAATAAATTTCAAAAATTCTGCCTTGTTGCCCTGTCAATCTATCACTTACATAGGAGCAGACTTAGACACAAGGGATATGTTTGCAAAGCTACCACTAGAAAGGGTGTCCGCAATCCATCAGCAGGTACAGGTTCTGATGCAGAGTAAAAGGATCCAAGTCAGGTACGTCCTTCAAACTCTGGGTTCCATGGCAGCAGCCATTCTCCTAATCCCACTGGCATGCTTTCATATGAGAATTCTTCAGTGGCTTCTGTTTACGCAGTGGTCTTTCCAAGAGCTACCCATGACTTACATGATCAAAAGGCATCTTTCTTGGTGTATGGTCTCCCCACTAGTTACTCAGGGCAGACCTTTCATACAACCCCCTCTAGTAGCCACAGTGACGACATACACCTCCCTGATAGGGTGGGGCAGGCATTATCTGGGCAGGACAGTCCAAGGCACATGGCAACCTCACAGGTACCATCTGCACATAAATGTCCTGGAAATGAGAGCCGTGCTCCTGGTGTTGCAAGCCCTTCAAGGCTCTCTTCTTTCTTGGGACCATTGCTATTCAAAAGGACAACATGTCAGTGGTGTGGTACATCAACAAGCAGGGCGGAACCAGGTCCTACCCCCTGTGTCGAGAAGCACTCAGACTTTAGCAGTGGGTGATTTCCTCCCAACGTTTTCTGATTGCGACGCACATCCTCTGGAGATCCAACGTCGTAGCGGACAGGCTCAGCAGAGCTATTCTCATGCCTCACGAGTGGTCTCTGAATCAGAAAGTTGCAAATCTTGTTTTGCGCAAATGGGGACAGCCTTGCTGTGATCTCTTTGCCACCCCCTTCAACAGCAAATGCAGCAACTACTTCTCCCTTCTTCCACTTCCGAGTCACATACCCAGAGAAGCTCTAGTCCATGATTGGCCCCAGGGACTTCTTTATGCCTTTCCTCCTTTCCCCCTGATACCCAAACTTATATAGAAAGCAATATCGCTGGGTTGTAAAATGATCCTCATTGCTCCTTACTGGCCGCGACAGATATGGTTCCCGTTCCTGCACCCGTTACCTTCTCAATCAACCCTGGACCCAATTCCAGACCTCCTGGTTCATCAGTCAGGTGGGTTGCATCAATCCCTCAAAACTCTCCAGCTCACAGCTTGGTTGCTCCACTTCCAACCTTAGCCAGGCTTCCCAGCATTTCCCCGGCAGTCCGTGACATTAACGTCTCCTCTCACAAGTCTACAACGAGGAAAACTTATGCTAGCAAATGGAAACGTTTTTCTTGTTGGGCAAAGGCTGGGAATGTGTATCCCTTTTCAGACCCAGTCCACGAAATCCTGGAATTCCTAACACAACTGTTTCACTCCGGGTCCACTTCTTCTATGATCAGGGTACAAATGGCGGCCATTTCTAACTTTCATGTTGGTTTTTCAAACTCTAACATTATGTCTCATAAGCTCTGTAAAACTTTTTTGAGTGGGACAACTCTTTTTAGGCCTCCAGTGAGAGATCCCCCTCCTCCGTGGGACCTTAATTTAGTCCTAACCTCCTTAATTCTGCCCCCTTTTGAACCAGCAGCGTCCTGCTCTATCAAGTTTCTATCTTGGAAGACACTCTTTCTGGTAGCTATTACTTCAGCCAGACATGTCTCCGAACTTCAGGCGCTATGTGTTCATCCTCCATACTTGGTTTTTCATAAGGACAGGGTTGCTCTGAGGACTAATCCTTCGTTTCTCCCTAAAGTCTGCTCAGAAAACAATTTAAACCAATCTATAGATCTTCCTGTGTTTTTCCCTAATCATACCAACAAGGCAGAGTACAAACTACACCAATTGGACGTTCATAGGCAATTACGTTTTTACCTGCACGGAACTAAAGAAGTAAGGAAGTCGGACCAACTATTCCTTTCTTATGCCTTGGGCAAACAAGGTCTCCCAGTTTCCATGGTAACCTTGTCCAGATGGTGTCACACACTGTTTCTTTCATTTATCAGTTAAGGAACAAACAGTTACCTTTTAAACCGAAAGGTCATTCTACTAGGGCCTTGGCCACCTCTGTAGTCTTCCAGTCTAGGTTGCCCATGGATTCCATCTGTGCAGCTGCCACGTGGGCAAACCCTCATACCTTTATTTCTCATTACAAGTTGGATATGGTCTCTGACTTTGGTTCCACTATTCTGAAGAGTCTGTTCCACTGAGCCACCCAGGATTTTAGGTGCTAAGGACGCTGTCCCAACCAGCAAGAACGAAGGCGAGATAGCCAACTTAACATAAAGAAGTTATGTACCTACCATAATGTTCCATGTTAGTTGTCTTCCTCGTGCCTTCCTTCTTGCGTCCCACCCTCCGTCCCCCTGTCCTAGTGGATCGAGAGGAGTTTTTTTCTGTTTCACTGGCTGTATATTCTCTTGTTTCCTCTATTGGTAAGCACATAACTTTTTTTTCTTGTACGTGATAGTTATTAAAATAAGCAGATGCCTTTTTTCTTCCTTTTCTCTTTTTTGATATTAAGAAAGGTAGGCATTACAGTGCAAAAGAGAAGAAAAGCTAGACAAAAGCTTGTTTAAGGTAATAGGCTCTAATCGTGGGTTATTGAAGTGGAGGATGGGGTTAAAGTACACAGATCATAATATGTGTAGGAGTGATATGTTTTCTCTTACTTTTGCAGAGGTGGATTTCTGGATTAAGATCCTTGACTTAATCTAATAACAAATTTTAAGTGGAAACAAGTAAGTATGGGAACACAGAGTGTAACGAAAAGTTTTCTTTTAGCAATGAATGTTTGTCTGTGAGGATGCAATAGAGGACTGTATTTCTCTTTATTTTACATTTTTATGGAGGTAAGCCGATAACAGGGTAATAAAAGAACACTGGTTCCTTCAAGGCTAACACTTGATTTCTGAAAGCATGGGGGAGGGGGAATAAAGATTAAAAAAAAAAAAAAAAAAAAAAAGAACAGACGTTTATTATTGTATGTAGGACTACAGGCAGTAGCATGCACCTTGGCATGGATAACTTCAATTTCAGGTTATTTAGGGCTTGTGTTAGCAGTCTGAGTTTTAAACTTCATTATTTGAAAATGTACATACGTAGTTATGTGCATTTATATTAAGTTCACAGTTTCTGTTTCAGGTTTGTTGTTAAAACCAAAAGTCTTGTAAAAATCAGACATAGGCTCCAGTGTTGATAAGAAAAAAATGTATAAAGGGATAACTTGCCAAACTGTAATGGATGCTTATATCAAAAAAGCTATGATATGAAATAAAAACGGCACAGTTGCATCCAAATATTTTAATAAAACACACAAAGCTTTTGGATTACTCCATCAGTGTAATAGAAAATCAATTAAACATCCAATTATTTATACTAGAATCAACTTCATCACATGATTAAACAGCCAATCATAGAAGTATATCAATAAAACTAATTTCAAATAATTGACAAATATAATATCGCTTGTAAAGCCCTAAGGTGTGTGTATATATATATATATATATATATATATATATATATATCTATATATATATATATATATATATTTTTTTTTTTTTTCCCATGAAACATATATATATATATATATATATATATATATATATATATATATATATATATAATAAAATAAAAATCATAAAGTTGTCATATTATTTCCTGCACAGTTGTTTGTATTTCAAGACTGGTTTAATTGATACTATAGAGTTAATACCTGGAGAGCTGTCATCTTGCAGCATAATAATCCAGTTATATTCTTTCATCTCCAAGTCATTATTTCTATCACCTCCTCTCATATTTGTGAAGCAGATATCTATCACTATAAATGTAAAACCATGTGTGTGGTTTGATTCTATAACATGCTTAGCAGTAGCATTTGTTAAAATTGAGTGATTGGTATCTGATCTATGCTCTATAATGCGTTCACGCAGTTTTCTTGTTGATTTCCCTACATAAAAACTAGGACATTTATCACAAACTGCAAGATAGACTATATTTGTAGTATTACAAGTAGCAGTACATGAGAAGGTCTATGACTTGTGTGTAACTGGATGAACAAATATATTACTCTTACTTATAAGCTTGCATGCTGAACAGTTCATACAAGGATACCGACCTTTTTTACTAAATTCAGATTTACTATTACTTCTTTGGTTTAAATCTTTATAGCATAACCTATTTTTTAAATTCATAGAGTTACTATATGCAAACATAGAACGCGCTGGTATTATATTATTCAACTCAGGCAAAACAGATAATATACCTCAGTTGTTGTTTATTTGTTTAACGTCAGCAGCACACCAATTGTAAGTAATAGTATATCTTAAAAAATTGTTATTATTAGTGCTGCCAGAACTAGTAGAATTACCAAATGGAGCAGAAAAATAGGGATGTTATGTGATCCTATCTCGCCTACATTCTGACTGATGGGTTCGGAGCCGATCCCTCGGCTCCGACTCGGCACGCTTATGCCAAAGAGCGAAGTCTCTTATTGGCTGAGCTTACTATATCCCAGGATGCACCACTACCAGTCCCCCAGATCTCGTTTGCCGCTAACAAGCAAAGACGTGGTCTCGAGCTGGCTGAGCTAAGTAGTGTTTTTCACTTCTTTTTCTGTCAGGAATTTCCTAATTCTTCAACAAAAAGCTGTTTTAACGGCTAACTAGTGGTTTTTGTGTATGAGTGGTTATATTTTTGTGGAAATTGTGTGGTGATTGCGCGTTTTTCTGACTAGAAGCCCCTTTGAGTTCAAGGGCCTTTCCCTGTCAGTTGATTGTCTTTCAAGTCCTTAGGGGTTCTTGGATCCCTTTAGTTAATTTTTTCTGTTGTTGTGACAGTTTTTGTTAAAAAAAAAAAAGAAGAAGAAAAGTTTTTTTCTGTCATAGTTAGAGTTCACTGAATTTGTTATCATAATGTCACAGGCTCCTCGGCCTTCGGGCTTTAAGAAGTGCACTAAGTGCAGCTTTAAGATGTCAATCACAGATGACCATTCTCTCTGTGTGTATTGTTTGGGCGCCAAACATTTACAGGAGTCCTGTAGCGTGTGCCACGCGTTTTCCTCGAGGGTCCTCCAAGAGAGGAAAAATAAACTTATCTTAAAAGGCCTTATAAAACCCTCTTTTGAAGAGGCATTAGCTTCCTCTCCTTCTCCTGCTAAGAAGAAAAGGGCGTCGGCTCCGACCAGTCCGTCGGACCCGACCGCCAAAAGACATAGGCAGGCTTCTCCTTCGGCTCCACGGACTTCGGAGCCGAGGGTGGAATGGTCTGCCTCGATGCCTCCAGCCTCGACTCCTCTGGGTTCAGAGCCGACGGCTGGGGCATCAAGAGGCGGATCACCTTCATCGGCTCCACTGATCTCGGAGCCGATGAAGGTTGTCCGCTCAGACACTTCCTCCTCGGTGCCGAAGTCCTCTTCGGCACCGATGGAAATTGGTTTGGACACTCCTTCGGCGCCGATAGTTATCGAGTCGCCTCGGAGCCGGTCCCCTAGTCCATTGGAGCCGTTGGAAAGACCTATTCGGACCCATTCGGTCTCTTCCAGGTCATCAAGGATGTCAGATTCGGACATAGACAGGGTGCTCCAAAGACTGTTCCAGTCCCCAGTCTTTCAGAAATTTGTTTCGGCTCCGACCCAATTGGCTTCGGAGCCGATAGCCCACTCCATTGCCATTCCTCCTCCGACCGCTTCGGCTCTGTCGGAGCAGGTGCTGATGGAGCCAGTAGAGATCCTAGGGTCGGCTCCGACCCTTACTCCAACCCGGCCTTGGGTCCGAGTTTAGCACACGGACTTCTTCGGCCGGACCGGGGTGACGTTTGGGACCAATGCTGTCGGTTCCCAGCCTCCCTCTCGGTGCTTGCGCGGGACTTCCGTCTGCTATCATGGCTCTGGGGACGGACCCTCCCAGGATTCTGGGGTCCGGCTTTCAGAGCTATGAGGAGTGCCTTGGCCAAGTCTTCTTGACCATCTCACGGCTTTACCGGCACCTTCCCTGGGCATGGAGACTGGGTCTTTGGCAGTTCCCTGTCTCTAGGCAGCGGAGCCCGGGGCCTGAGGTTACCCCACTGGGGTTCCCCAACTCCTGAGGGTTCTTCGGAGTTGTCTTGGAGGAGCCCCAAGGAAGAGATCGTGCAAGAGGAAGCACGTGGACTCCCCCGACGAGTCTCTTACATCGGACACTGATCTTGATGATGCGGAGGGGTCCCCAAAGTCGTCCTCGGATGATGTCTCATTTGCAGACATTCTAGAGATCCTTAAGCAACGAGGCGGCTGGAATTCCAAACCCCCCTCCGCTGATGAGTCGGTGTTTCTCAAGGCCTTCGGGGCTCAGCCCTCCGCCTCCTGGGTGTCTCCGCCCTTCGACGAGCTCCTGGATTTGGTTTGTCGGAGGGCGTGGGAACATCCAGATACTGTGGAACCAGTGCCTTCTCGCCCTAACAAATTTTTGTCTGCCCCACCCGAGAAGGAGTTCTTAACGAAAGGTGTGGCTGTAGATGCCATGGTGGTGGCATCTGCTACCCAACAGGGCGTGGCAGAGGCTTCAACATCCGTCCATCCTCCTAATAAGGAGTCTAGGAGCATGGACGTGCGGAAGCGCACCCTGACTTCAGCGGCCTTTACTCTGAGGTCCCTGAATTATTTGGCACATTTCACCAGACTACAGAGGGATCTGGTCAAGGAGCTCTCAGACTCCCTCTCAGGTAACCTACCTGAGCAGCTAGCCCAGTCGGTTAGCTCTCAGTTGGCTATCCTTAACTCGATTTCTAACTCGTCCATGAGGCTCATTTCATATGCGGCCGAAGGGGCGGGCAGAGCGGCAGGCACAGGCGTGGCTCTACGGAGACCAGCCTGGCTCCGTTTGTGTCATTTCGTGGAGGCCTTCAAGTCTTCCTTTGCCAACGCTCTCTTTGATGGGTCCTCTTTGTTTGGACCCAAGGTAAAAGACACTCTTACCCGCTGTGAGCAGGAGGGAAAGACTTTATCTGCCGTAGGAGCACGTTATTCCACTCCCTTTCGGCCTTATCCCAAGGCTAAAAGAGGAGGGAAAATGTGGTTCCGCAAATCACAGAAATTCTTTCCCCAACAGCAGGAAGATTCCCCTTCCAGAGGCAGAGGACGGGGAAATTTTTCTGGGAGACGCCGTCCCAGAGGCGGCAGAGGCCCCCGCAACACTGGAGACCGTGAGTCCTTTCGTGGCTCTTCAGCCTCCCACACTTCATGAGGGATTGCCCGGCTGTGCTGCTCCGGAGCCAGTCGGGTGCCATTTTGCCAAGCACCTAAAAGCCTGGGAGTCTATTACTCAGGACAGATGGGTGCTTCGGATTATTGCCGGAGGTTGCACCATTCCCTTCACACACTCACCCCCACCGTCCAAAAAAATCCCGGACCCACCACCCAGTCAAAGGGAAATTGCAGCCGTAGAAGCTTCAAAGCTGCTAGAAAAAGGCGTCATCCCACCGGTCCCCACAGGCCAGATCGGATCCGAAATTACTCAAGGTTCTTTTAGTGCCAAAAGACAGGGGACCTGAGACCCATTTTGGATCTCAGCAAACTAAACCAGTCCGTCATGAAGTCCAAATTCGAATGGTCACTTTACAATCCATTCTCCCATTGTTGGAGAAAGATGTTTGGATGTGCTCCATAAATCTCAAGGACGCCTATTATCACATACCGATACATCAGGCGTCCAGGAGGTATCTGCGCTTCAGCTTGGGAGACAGTCATTTCCAATTTTGTGCACTGCCCTTTGGTCTCACCACAGCCCCCAGGGTGTTCACCAAGTGTTTGGCAGTAGTGACTGCTCACCTGAGGTGTCTCGGATTCCAAGTGTTTCCCTATCTGGACGACTGGCTCCTGACTGCCACCACCAGGCATCTACTACTAGAGAACTTACAAGCCACCATCTCCCTGGGTGCTTCCCTGGGAATTACATTCAACTGGTCAAAGTCTGTCTTGCTGCCTTCTCAGCGCATAAGATTCATAGGAGCAGAGATAGACTCAAAATTAATCGAATCTTCCTTCCTACGAAAGGATACAAACATTACAAGGTCAAGCCCGAGCCCTGCTTCTAAGATCCAAAGCCCCAGCCAGGATGGTCCTGCAACTTTTAGGTTCAATGTCTGCCACGGTTCTCCTAGTTCCTCTGGCAAGATTGCACATGAGGATTCTTCAGTGGCTGTTATCGACACAATGGTCTTTTCAGGATCTCCCCTTCAATCATCACATACTGATTACAGAAACGTGCAAGCGGGACCTCCGCTGGCGGCTTCTGCCATCAATCTGAATCAGGGAAGACCTTTTGTTATACCCCTCCGGTGGCCACCTTGACAGCGGATGCCTCCCAGACGGGTGGGGGGCATTGTCTGGGCAGGTCAGTTCAGGGTTCTTGGCTTCCAGCGAAACATTTCTCCATATCAATGTGTTGGAAATGAGGGCTGTACTTCTGTCCCTACAAGCCCTCCACAAGTTTCTCCCTCAAGGCATTATCGCTATCCACACAGACAACATGTCGGTGGTCTGGTATCTAAACAAACAAGGAGGGACCAGATCTTACCCCCTTTGCAGAGAGGCCATGAGGGTGTGGGAATGGGCAGTGGCTACCAACCGATTCCTGGTAGTGACCCACATTCCAGGAAAATCCAATGTATTGGCAGACAGACTGAGCAGGACTATTCTCTCTCCTCACGAGTGGTCCCTGAACGAAACAGTAGCAGCTCAGATTTTCAAAAGATGGGGGATTCCGTGCTGCGACCTGTTTGCAACACCACAAAACACGAAGTGCAAAAGGTTCTTTTCCTTGACCCCGCGTCAAGGGGAGGCAGCTATGGATGCTCTAGTCCAACCTTGGCCAACAGGACTGCTTTATGCTTTCCCTCCGGTTCCACTCCTCCCCAAAGTCATCCAGAAAGCTTCCCAATTGGGGTCCACAATGATTCTAATTGCTCCGTACTGGCCTCGTCAGGTATGGTTCCCCTACCTACAGAAATATACTCTGGACGGTCCTTGGTTTTTGGATCTAACTCCGGACCTTCTGGTTCATCAGTCGGGACAAGAGCACCAGTCCCTTCACACTTTGAACTTAACAGCTTGGCTCCTCCACTTCCGACTTTAGTCAGAAATCACACCTTGGACCCGGAAGTTATTCACATTTTATCTTCAGCCCACAAACCCACCACTAAGAAATTGTATCACAGTAAGTGGAAGAGGTTTGCTATCTGGGCTCAACTCAGAGGCTTAGACCCTATTACTGCCCCGATACCAGAGGTCTTGAAATTTTTAACATCCTTGTTTAATCAAGGATCTTCAGTCTCTACTATTAAAGTCCAACTAGCAGCTATCTCCAAATTTCACGAATCCATAGACCCACCGTTGATGAGCAGCAGATTATGTAAAACTTTCATGAAAGGTGCTGTGCTTTTAAGACCCCAGTTTTTCATCCTGCGCCTCCGTGGGATCTTGATTTGGTACTTCGTGCCTTAACATCTTCCCCTTTTGAACCGGCTGCTACATGTGAGTTGAAATATCTGTCTTGGAAAACTGCCTTCTTAATTGCAATTACCTCTGCAAGAAGAGTTTCAGAACTTCAAGCCCTATCTATCAAACCACCGTACTTGATTTTTCACAAGGATAGAGTATCACTTAGACCTAATCCATCTTTTGTTCCAAAAGTTTGTTCTAATCTATGTCTCCAACAATCTCTAGAGCTACCAGTTTTCTTTCCAAAATTTTCAAACAAAGCGGAATACACCTTGCATACATTGGATGTTCACAGGCAATTTTGCTTCTATCTAGACAGGACTCAACAAATTCGAAAAACAGATCAATTGTTTGTGTCCTTTTCAGATAATAAACTGGGTAAAACCATCACTAAAGCTACTATTGCCAAATGGATTAGAGATTGCATAACTCAGGCTTATTCCTCTTCAAATAAGCAACTTACAACATCTGTCAAAGCTCACTCTACTAGAGCTATGGCTACCTCTATTGCATTTCATTCCAAGCTCGCTATTTCTGAGATTTGTGCTGCGGCTACTTGGTCCAACCCGCACACTTTCATTTCCCACTATAAATTGGATGTGGCATCTAAAGGGCGAGCATCATTTGGTTCCACGGTACTCAGGAGTGTTTTCCAGTGAGCCACCCAGGATTTAGGTGCTAGGGACGCTGTCCCATCAGTCAGAATGTAGGCGAGATAGGATCACATAACATCTTTTAGTTATGTACTCACCATAACTTCAGATGTTTGGGATCCATCTCGCCTACATTCCTAATACCCACCCTCCTTCCCCCTGCCTTGGAGATCAGAAGAGATTGAACGGTTTGAGTTCTACTGTTTTTATCTTTTATCATCTGTCGATGTTATATAAGCAGTGCATGCGTGTGTGCATGTATGCGGACAAACTAGATCTGGGGGACTGGTAGTGGTGCATCCTGGGATATAGTAAGCTCAGCCAATAAGAGACTTCGCTCTTTGGCATAAGCGCGCCGAGTCGGAGCCGAGGGATCGGCTCCGAACCCATCAGTCAGAATGTAGGCGAGATGGATCCCAAACATCTGAAGTTATGGTGAGTACATAACTAAAAGTTTAGCTTTATTACCTCTTTGTTCTAATATTTTGTCCCTTTCTTCTGTGAGTAACTGCGGGTCATAACCTCCTTGTTCAAATTCAAGAGTCATACCATTTAGTTGTTCCATGCATAAGTCATCATTGCTATTTAATCTACTTGCTCTATAGTATTGACTTCTGACTATACCCTGAAATATGTGATTAGGATGCATACTTCTCCTATGTAAATATTTATTTTTATAAGTAGCCTTTTTATAAATTTTAGTAGTAAGTATGTCATTCATTAGATTTAATTCTACACCCAAGAATTGTATTTTGGTAGTAGAAAAAGACATTTCAAACTTCAGAAATGATGTAGTTGTATTAAGATGCATAAAAAATTAATTCAATTGGTCTGAAGTGCCTCCCTAAATGAAAAACACATTGTCCCCAAAACATTTATAAAATAATACATAAGGTCTAAAGAAAAGTGGACATTCGTAAACAAACTTCATTCAGCTTTTGAGTAAAGGTATCAACTTTATTCCTGCACAAAAAGACATTATTGTTTATGCATTAACAGACTTAAAGCTTTTTACAAGAAATGTTAATTTAAAATTGTTATATAAGGATACGCCTATGAATACACAGACTTTACGTAAGGGGAGTACATTTATTCCCCTTAACCATCCTGTTGTTGCCGCGTTCCACAATATTTGTGAACAGTTATATACACTGTATACAGATAATAATTTTAAGAAGTTTTATAATTTATCAGTCCCTGAGCTAGAAGCCTTGAAAAAGTTAGAAATGAACATGGATATTATCATTAAGAGAGCAGATAAAGGAGGGGGTATTGTGGTGATGAATGTAGTTGATTACAATAATTTTATGTATGAGTTACTATCTGATTCTAGTGCCTTCAAGCAAGTAACGTATAATGAGGTTGCTAAATGCATTTCTAAGGTTAATATGTCCTTATTTG
This sequence comes from Protopterus annectens, assembly GCF_019279795.1. Lineage (NCBI taxonomy): Eukaryota > Metazoa > Chordata > Ceratodontiformes > Protopteridae > Protopterus > Protopterus annectens. Next base: position 526,812,340 of record NC_056745.1, read on the forward strand.
AACTACATATTAATAATGATATTTCTGATGATTTATTATATTATTTCTCTATACCATGCCCTAAAACACCTATATTATATGGCTTACCTAAGGTGCATAACTCTATGACAACCCCTCCCATGAGACCCATTGTCTCTGGGAGGGGCTGGTTAACACAATCTATCTCTCTGTACCTTCAAACCATATTAAAGGAATATTTAATGTATGTGAAAAGTTATATTCGAGATACGGGTGATTTTCTTAATAAGCTTTATACCTGGCATCAAGGGATGGTTACATCCCCTTATATTTTTGTGACACTAGATATTAACTCACTGTTGACGGTTATACCAAATGATTATGGCATTAATGCCATTAGGAATACCTTATGTAAATATGGTAAATTTAATGGCAGAGAGATAGAGACTATATGTGAGTTACTTGACATTGTACACAATAATAATATATTTATTTTTAACAGTGAGTATTACCATCAGATAACTGGTATTGCAATGGGCACAGCAGTTGCAAATACTTATGCAAACCTAGCCCTTAATGAATGGGAAGAGAAGTTTGTTTATGAATGTCCACTTTTCTTTAGACCTTATGTATTATTTTATAAATGTTTTGTGGACAATGTGTTTCTCATTTGGGGAGGCACTTCAGACCAGTTGAATGAATTTCTTATGTATCTTAATACAACCACATCATTTTTGAAGTTTGAAATGTCTTTTTCTATTACCAAAATACAATTCTTGGATGTAGAATTAAATCTAATGAATGACATTCTTACTACTAAAATTTATAAAAAGGCTACTCATAAAAGTAAATATTAACATAGAAGTATGCACCCTAATCATATACTTCAGGGTATCGTGAGAAGTTAATACTGTAGAGCAAGTAGACTAAATACCAATGATGACTTATGCATGGAGCAATTAAATGGTATGACTCTTGAATTTGAACAAAGAGGTTATGGCCCACAGTTACTCACAGAAGAAAGGGCCAAAATATTAGAACAAAGCGGTAGTAAAGCTAAACCCTATTTTTCTTTTTTTTTTTTAATCTTTTTATTTTATTATCTTATAGACAAACAATACAAATCACAGAAGAACACTGTACAAACATCAACAAAAACTATATACAACTATACATTGCCCATATCATTCACAATATATACAACAGATAATACATTAAGGAGATATAATACAAAAATGAAAAGTGTTTCAGGTTAAAAGACAATCAAAGAATACATTCCAAAAATTTTCAGAACAGAACTTGTGATTACCTTTATAAAAGAGATACTTTTGTGCCCTAATATGCCTAATTACCAATTCCTTTAGACCTTCCCATGTTAGTGCGGCTTGGCACTTCCAATGCAATGAGATATAATATTTGATAAATATGACAATTGAAATCACCACCTTGAGCTGAGCTTTAGTAATATTATCAGGAGGGATATGTAATAAAGCAAATTGCCAAGAAAGTGTTGATTTTTCGTATCCCATTTTCTCCAGAATAACTTTAAGGGCACACCATAGTCTGTACACACATTTGCAACTCCAGAAAATGTGATATATATCGGCTACTTGATCCTTACAAAATGGACACAGAGAAGACGAGTTGGGATGAATTTTATTAATGATTGCAGGTGTTAAATACGTATTATTGGTGATCATGAGTTGCGTATAAAATAATTTTTTAAAAGGGATATATTTAATACTTGATTTGAGAGCCTCTTTCATTAGTGCGGGAGTTATACTCGGGTCCTTATTCCCCCTTATTAAGGATAAGTGCATGGCAGACTTTTTCTTAGTCAAACATCTGAAGTTATCCGAGATCAGGCAAACCTTTAATTTATCCAATAAATATACTTTAATAACTAGACAAATCTTTGAACTATTGAATCCATACTATGATTATCCTGACTTATCTAGAGAAAATATCGAAATTGCCAAGGTTATTTGGAAACTTCTTCTGCTAAAAAAGAAAATGACTTCCAATGTATATAAGTTATTAAACCCTATTTTTCTGCTCCATTTGGTAATTATACTAGTTCTGGCAGCACTAATAATAACACATTTTTCAGATATACTACTACTTACAATCAGTGTACTGCTGATGTTAAACAAATAATTAATAACAACTGGGGTATATTATCTGTTTTGCCTGAGTTGAATAATATATTACCAGTGCATCCTATGTTTGCATATCGTAACTCTATGAATTTAAAAAATAGGTTATATTATAAAGATTTAAACCAACGCACTAATAGTAAATTCGAATTTAGTAAAAAAGGTATGTATCCTTGTATGAACTGTTCAGCATGCAAGCTTATATGTAAGAGTAATATATTTGTTCATCCAGTTACATACAAGTCGTACACCTTCTCGTGTACTACTACTTGTAATACTACAAATATAGTCTATCTTGCAGTTTGTGATAAATGTCCTAGTTTTTATGTAGGGAAATCGACAAGAAAACTGCGTGAATACATTATAAAGCATAGATCAGATACCAATCACTCAATTTTAACAAATGCTATTGCTAAACGTTATAAAATTGAACCACACAGACAGTTTTACATTTAGAGTGATAGATATCTGTTTCATAAATATGAGAGGAGGTGATAAAAATAATGACTTGGAGATGAAAGAATATAACTAGATTATTATGCTGCAAGCTGACATGGTATCAATTAAACCAGTCTTGAAACGCAAACAACTGTGCAGGAAATATCACAATTTTATGATTTTTATATATATATATATATATATATATGTGTGTGTGTGTGTGTGTGTGTGTGTGTGTGTGTATATATATATATATATATATATATATATATATATGTATAAAGTTTTATGGAAAAAAAAAAAAAATATATATATATATATATATATATATATATATATGCGCACACACACACACACACATACCTTAGGGCTTTACAAGCGATATTGTATTTGTCAATTATTTGAAATTAGTTTTATTGAAATACTTCTATGTTTGGCTGTTTTATCATGTGATGAATATGATTCTAGTATAAATAATTGGATGTTTAATTGATTTTTCTATTGCACTGAAGAAAGAGTAAATCCGAAAGCTTTGTGTGTTTTATTAAAAGATTTGGACATAACTGTGCCGTTTTTATTTCATATTGTTGCTTTTTCTTTTGTAAACGGCAAGTGTGTTACAGGTTTTTGCTTTGTATTTGGACTTATATAAAAAATCTGCCATATATAATAGGTGGGAATAATGATATCTTAACATAATGGCAACACCTTCCATACTGTCTTGGAATGTGAATGGTCTCACAGGTTTAAACAAAAAGGAAATAATACTTAATTATATTAAGAAACACAGAGTGCAAATAGGGATGTTACAGGAGATACATTTGGAAAGAAATGAGCATGTGAATTTGGTGAAGAAAGGATTTAGGATAGATACTCTGCAGAATTTCAGGAACAAAGGAAAAGATGAGTACTTATAATTACTAGAAGAGCTCCAATAGTGATAGAAGAGGGAAAAAAGATAATGTCAGCTTTGTAGTAGTAAGGGGCTACTGGTAAGAGGTGAGGAATTACACTGGCATGTATTTATATTCCATCTAAAATTGCTGTTGTGCTGTTTTAAAAATGTTGGCAGAAATAGTTAGCTTTCAGCAGGGAATGTTGCTTATAGGTAGGGACTGGAATTTGATTTGCAACAATGATGATGTATATGGGGGGCCTAGAAGGGAAAATAAAATAAGAAGGTAGATTTCTGAAGACATTTATGAAAATATTTCATGTGAAACACATGAGTTCAGTAATAGAGAGAATTTTCATATTATTCCTCAAGGTACAATAACTGGGCTAGACTTGACAGAGATGATATTTCACAGGAACATGTGCATTTATTTGAGACCTTTGATACACATCCAATAACTATTTCAGATCATGCACCAGTAGTTACTAAGATAAAACTGTAGGCAAGGAGAGACACTGGCTCTTCCCCTCCTACCTGTTAAAAAGAGATGAATTTACAGACTGGGTAATGGAAATTATCTGGGATTTATGAGGGGAGATAGAAAGTACTCCAGAAGTTATAGCTAGTGAGTAGGATGAAATGAAACTGGTGTTTAAAAATAGGGTAGAAATAAAAGAAAAAGAGATCTGGTTAAAAAGTAATAATTATCTAGAGGAGCTGGCAAAGATTAAGGAATCTCACAGAACAAGAACAGGCGCAACTACGGAGTGGTGCTAAAGAGAAAAAAGGGAGTACCTGGATAATATGCATAAGTTTAGAAAGATTACTGTTAAGCAACTGTTTTTTTTTTTTTTTTGATAACTCCAGAGCACATTTGTTTTTGGGAGAACGACTTAGGCAACAGAAAGTAGAGGGGGTTGTTACCATAGTTAGGCACCCCATGACAAGAAGAGTAACCAGAGATCCTGTAGAGGTAAAAGTTATTTCAGAAGTTATAGGAAAGTTTGTCTAAAGCATAAGTGGAGAAATCAACAAAAAGCACAAATGGAAATATTTATGGAAGACTTAAATATGCCAAGGGTAGAAGCAGATCAGGCTCAATAACCAACAGTTGACATAGATGGAGATGATTTATTTTAAAAGGTGGAGAGAGGCAGACATCCTGGAAAAAAGCTGTGATGGCTGTATTACCTAAAGATAAGTACCAATCTGATCGAATTTCATTTAGATCCATTTTAATTTTAAACCACTATTGTAAAGTGTCTATAATGTCTAAAAGAATGGCAGAGGCAACATGAGCCTTGATAGATATGGACCAATGTTCTTTTGTAAAGAGGAGGCAAACCTTTGACAACATTACTAGAACAATGATGACCCTGTGGGAAGCAGAATGTAAGAAAGTACTGCTATTATTGGTGAACCTTGATTTTTAGTAGGGCAGTGGAAGCATTTGCATTTCCTGATATGTTAATAAGGTTAGTTAGAATGGTATATGAGGAATCAGAGGTAAAAGTCAAAGTGGGCTGGTTCCTCTCTGATACGTTGTCTGAGCAGAGGGATCAGGCAGGGGTTTCCTCTTTCTCCTTTGTTTGCACTATCTTTAGAACAATTGGTAAGGAAAATAAAGGACTTGGAAATCCAATGATATAATTGTCATGGTGTTCAAGAAAAGTTGGCTTTATTTGCAGATGATATGTTGTACCTGATGGAACCAGAAAAGGACATCTCATTGTTATGGAATATTCTAAGACATTTCTTTTTTTCAGGATATAAAAGTAATGAAGAGAAAATGAATAGTATAGCTGTAAACTATGTACGCACATGTGAATTCAACAATACCAGTATTTATGGAGACACGATAAAATGAAGTATTTAGGAGTATGAATGAAAAAGGATTCAGTTATGGTAGCCGTGGATATGTGGAATGAGACTAAACAAAAGATAATACAAAAACTGAGAAACTAGAAGCTCTTGCCTGTTGATATGAATAGCAAGATACAAGCATTAACATGTTTTTAGTCCCTTTAGTTTTATACACAGGGCAGGGATATTGTTATCAACTAGAGAAGTTGTGGCTAGTCATTAATAAACAATTGAAGGATTTTATTTGGGAGGAGATGAGAGGAAGAGGGCAACAGTCTACTGGGATAAGTTGATCCTCCCAACAGAACAAGCAGGCTTAAAATTATCTAACTTGAAGGATATTTTAGAGCTACACAGTTAAGACTCTTATACATAACACAAGCAGAAAGCTGCAATTCAAAAATGCAAAGGGATAATGATAAAACAGGGTGGTAATTCAAGAAATAAGGAAAGAATAGGATTTTGGAAGCAAATCCTTAAGGAGAATAATAACAGTCATACAGAATATTATATTCATAAAGTAGCAGAAAGTATACTAAGAACTAACCCAACATGAGAATGGAGAAAGGAGATTCTGCCCATGGGGATGACTGTAATTAGGGGTACAGAGAACAGACAAGACAGGCTGGACTTTACTGGAAGAAGATGGCAAAGGAACCAAGATGTCATGAGCAAATAATTAGAGAGGGAAATGTAATAGAATGAGAAGAGGACAAGAAGACATTTGGATTGCAAGCTAGTGATTGCCTTCCCTGTCAGTGATTAATATTGGAGTACAGACAAATAAAAAAGGTAGGGAAATCTAAATGAAAGCAGAGCCCTAGTTGAGTTTGTAATTGAATCTAGAACAGAAGCTGATGTTAAAAAGGGATAATCTGTAGGGCATAACAGATTTTGAACAATAACTATAGGAATCAATCAACAGAGTTCAGAAAAGATTGGGAAGAGAGAGAAGATATGCATTTCACAACGAAATATTGGAAGGATATATGTTTGGTTCCCAAATACGCAAAAAAGTCTAAAAATATTTAGGATTTTTTCCTGGAAATTTTTGTGTAGATACTTATAAACCCCAAGCAGACTTAAAAAATTTTCCTCAGGTAGATGGCAAATGTTGAAGGTGTGATGGGGAAAGATGTAACTGGCATCGCACATTTTGCAAGTGTAATGAGTTAGCAGACTTTAAAAATTCCCCTGCAGTGACCCTGTTAGGCATACCGAGTGAACAAATGAGTGTAACAAAGGAAATTATTTTTATTTTTAGTTGGGATACAGGATCTAAATTGTCTAGACATAGTAATGCCTTGATAAGTTAAATTCTGGTAGCTGCCAAAAAATGCAGTTACTAGAAAATGGAAATCAAATTCTATACCAACTATAATTGATGTAGTGAATATTGTAACAGAGATAAAAGAATAGGAAGTGGGATCTTTCGAAAAGGGTAGGAGTAAATTAGAACAGACAAATGGAAATTGCAGGAAGAATAAATGCAGGATAATGTTTTGGAGGAGGAGGAATGAGGTTTATGAGAAGGAAGGAATTTAATAATTTATGTAATGTTTAGCTTTATATGGTATATAACAATATATATGAATTATAGTGTTTGTAAATATGAACCTTTTAATATGGTTTGATTTATTTTATATAAATGTAAGTGTGCCTATGTCACAAGTGATAATTCAGTAAACATAGATATTTGGAGGGGACCCTTGCATTGGGAGAAATCATTTAGGAGCCACTTCTGTCCATTAGTAGTACAGGGTGAATCCTGGAGTAAATTTCTTTTTTCTGTCCGTTGATCCAAGTTATGCTTGTAGTTTGTCAGGGATGAGCTCTTGTTTTACATGGACTGGGAGTCTGTTCCAGAGCAGTAGTTCCCTCTGAGATATACCTCTCCCTGTAAACTATTCGGTTAATGTTACAGAAGAGTTTTAGGTCCTAGGTCATGTATTACTGATGCTATGTGACTTGCAGATGTGAAGTAAGTCCATAAGTAATGGGTAGGAGGATGCCTTGTATGCCAGACACAGGTCCCCTCTTGGCAATCTGTAAAAGACTGAATTTAATGATAGGGCTTTGAGGCAGTCCATGTACTGGACAGATAGTTTAGGCCTTGTACCCTTTTTATTAGGTATCACTGTGTTTGTTCCAGATGATGTTTGTGCCTGGACCAATACATTCCAAAAGAGCATTATAATCAATGATTAGCCTAATGAGGGCTGAGTAAATGGAGACAAATGCATCACTGGCTCTACCAGCAATCCCCTTGTTTATGAGCTACACAGTATAGAAGGACTCCTTACCACAGTGGACAAATGCTGGTCAAAACCCAGTCAAAATTTATGTCACATACGCTATATGTCATTGTGTTCTGTACCACTCAGATGTTCTTTGTGTTTCACTGTTGCAGTCATTACATTTGGGTAATCTGCTGGCAGGTTGCCCTCAGTCAGCCTGAATAACAAAGTCTTAGGTCCTGCATCGGTTGCTGTCTCTTCCTCCATGACGTCAGGGGTATAAAACATGCAGCCAACGCCATTTTAATCAGTCTTTTTTGCCGCGCGGTACCTGAAGCAGAAGCAGTTCACAAGTGCCGGTCGGCCGACTCCTGAAATTTTTCGAGTTTCAGAACCAAAGTCTTCAAGCTAAAGCCAAGTACCCCATTGGGGAAACTTTTTCTTGCTCTTTACCAGTGTCAGTAAAAGTTAATAATTGTATTACTTGTGGGAAGCAAATACCTCATAAGGATTTTCATTTGTACTGTATTCCTTGCCTAGGCCCTGACCACAACATGCCTTGCTGTCAATTTTGTGCTAAATTTAACCAACGCACTGTTAAGTGTCAGTATATTTTTGCTTCTAAATATTTTGGCTCAAGATTTTACTATCCAGAAATGTCATCGGTTAGCAATCCGACTACTGGAATTCACAAAAAACCCAAACAAAAAGACAGAGACAGACCATCGAGGTCCAAAACCGACAAAGAAGCTTCTCCTAAGCTAGTCACTAGTTCACCGGTACTCAGTGAGGTGCTTTCACAGCCCCTGATATCCGCTACTTTTGATTCGCAGACCTCTACCGAGACCCATTCAGAGTCCGGTATGCCGCAAGACACTTCAAGTATCGAACCTGCAAATGTCTCTCCCTTAGATGGGTCCAGAGCCGCTAAGCAGGCACCGGCTTCTGAGGGTGTTTTCAGGTCTAAAGTTTTGTATATTAAACTGACGCCATCATCAAAAACAAGGCCAAAACTAACTTCTATGTCTTAAAAACCGACACATGGGCCATGTGTTCAGGCCCCTATGCCTAAAAAACAAATGATCAAAATGGCTGAGGATTTAATTACCTTGATCAGGGGTTCCCAATCCCCTCCTGCTAAGAGGCCTAGGCAAGGCACTGATTATGAATCTTCAGATCAGGTTTCCGTTTCTTCTTATTCCTCTTCTGATCAAGAATTTTCTATTCCTCCTTATGAGGACTCTGATGCTTCTCCTCCTCCTGAGGATTTTTCTTTTGGAGAAACTTTACATACCTTAAGGAACATTTTCATTGGGAGAGTCAGGATTTCTCAGAATCCAAAAAGAGGCTAAGGGATTTCCTCCTCCTTCCTCAGCATAGGCCTTTGGCTATACCTCAAGTTTTTGATATTGTTGATGATGTTTTCTCAGAATCCAGCATGGCTCCCGATTCCCTGCCTCCGGCTCCTAGTAAGCCAGACAGATATTACAGGGTTCCTGACTCCCACAAGTTTCTTTTTAAAAACCCTGCTGCTGACCCTGAAACAATTTCTTAGGGTCCCAAGGGTGTTAAGGCTTCTACTGCTAAAAATCCTACCCCTTCTGATAGAGACTCCAGGGCGCTGGATAGATGGGGTAAGAAGGTTTACACGTCTGCAACCCTGGCAGTCAGGGTTTTAAACTGTCAATTTCATATGCTTAAATATCAACAGCATGTCAATTATGTTGATTTCTGACTGTGTGGAAAGTAGAGATACAGGATTTATTGCATTCAGCTGAACAAGTTGGTAAGCATACTTTGCAATGTGGTTTTGATTCCTTGCAGGCCTCTTGCAGGGCCACCGTAAATGGATCTGTGATAAGAAGGCATGCTTGGCTCAAGGAGCAAAATCTGCCTGATCATGTTAAAGCAAAATTGTTGGATGCTCCTTTACAACAGGACAGTCTGTTTGGTAATAAGGTAGAAGAAGTTTTGAAAAAGATGGAAGATAAAGCTAAATCTATGCAAACTGTAAAAGATTTCCTACAAGTGCAGCCACGCAGGTTCAGCAGGCATTGGCCTACTAAGAAATAGTCCTTTCCAGTATCCAACAGAGCCACTTAGGTCAAACCCAGACACTCCAAAGGCTCCAGGTTTCAGTCACAAGCAACTTACAGAACAAAACAATGGGGTGCCTCCACCTCCAAATCTGGAAGTAGCAAGGCACCCCTTATGGTAAACAGTCTCAATGACTTTCCTCTGCCATTTCCAAGCACATATCTTTTGGCAGCCCCTTTGGAGCGAAAACTAGCACTTCATGCACAAAATTGGCATTTAATTACCCAGGACAAGTGGGTTTTAAATATAGTATCCCAGGGATACAGATTTCATTTCCACATGTTGCCAATTCCAAACGGATGGCCAGATCTGCCTCCAAATCAGTGGGCAGAGGCCCAGAAACAAGTAATGTCCCTCATGGATATGGGGGCTATTCATCCAGTACCAAACCAGGAAAAAGGACAAGGTTTTTATTCAAGACTGTTCCTGGTACCCAGAAAAGACAAATCATGGCGTCCAGTTCTGGACTTATCCATTCTAAATACTTTCCTGCCTATGCTGGGCAAGGATGGCCTGGTTTGTAACTCTAGACTTACCTTACCTGCATATCCCAATCAGGGAATCTTGCAGAAGATACCTCCGCTTCAAAGCAGGCTGTTTGCATTACCAGTTCTCTGCACTGCCCTTTGGCTTATCTAATATGACCAGGGTCTTCACAAAGTGCCTGGCACCAGTAATTGCATTTTGCAGACAAAGAAATATTCAAATTTATCCTTATATGGACGATTATCTAATTCAGGCAGAAAACAAGGACACTCTTCTACAACATCTGGCGTTTGTAAAAAGGCTTCTAACATGCCTAGGGTACATCATAAATGAAAAGAAATCACAACTGGTACCCTCTCAAATAATTACATTCCTGGGTGCAAGCTTGAATACAACTGCCCAGATGGCTTACCTCACGCCAGACAAACAAAGTCAGTTGATGACATACTTCAAACAAGTGTACACAAAAACCCAGCTGTCTGCAAGACAAATTCTGCAGGCCTTGGGGTTCATGGCTTCCTGCATTTTACTAATTCCATATGCAAGACTGCATATGAGGAAACTTCAGTGCTACCTAAAAAACTTATGGAATCAACATTGTCACAGCCTGGAAACAATGATCCCTATCATTCCTTGCCTGCAACAGGAGTTCCTATGGTGGGCAGAGACCTGTCACCAAAACAAGGGACTGTCATTCATTCCACCCACTGCCACCCAAACCCTGATTACAGGCGCATCAGATTATGCTTGGGGGACCCATCTGGCAGGGAGATGCATTCAGGGCAAATGGAGCCCAAATCAAATGCACCTACATATCAACCAGAAAGAAATGCTAGCTGTACAGAATACTCTGACAGCCTTCAAGGACTTTCTTCATCCAGGGACAACTACTGATAAAGACGGACAACACCACAGTTATGTGGTATATAAGCAAGGGGGTACCCACTCCTACCCCCTTTGCAGACTAGCCATGGCCTTGTGGAACACAGCCTTGACTTACCAAATACATCTACAAGCTCAATTCCTGCCAGGAAAGCAAAATACTCTGGCAGACGAACTAAGCTGAAATCTTATGGACCCACATGAATGGAAACTGGATCCACGAATCTTCAGCATGTTGACACGAAAATGGGGGAGCCCAGACATAGATCTTTTTGCCTCGCCCCAAAACTATCAGTTGGACAAATTCTGCACAAGAATTAATCACAAAAAAGCTTGGAAAGTGGATGCTGTATCCTTCAGCTGGAAAAATCTGTCAGTCTATGCCTTTCCCCCCTCTGCCTCTGCTCTCCAAGGTTTTACTAAAAGTCAGACAGGAAAAACCAAAAATGATTCTAATTGCTCCAGACTGGCCTCGCCAACACTGGTACCTGCTCCTACACAATATGTCACACCTTCCTCCTTGGTACCTGCCTCAGACACCTTATCTACTCTCTCAGCAGAACTATCAAATTCTGCACACTCAGCTCCAAACTCTGAATCTTGCAGCATGGCTAATCAACTAATTTCGCCAGTCACATCTCTCAGTAAACCTGTGATGGATGTCATTTTGGAGGCAAGAAGGCTTAGTACTAGAAAATCTTATGCTGATAAATGGAAAAGATTCTGTGCCTGGAACCAAACATAAGGAATAAACACAGCAATGCCCGATATTCCTCAGATTCTGCAATATTTAATTGAGATGCTTCATAAGGGCCTATCTTTTTCTTCTATAAAAATCCATGCCTCTGCCATTTCGGCTCATTACAACACAGAGCCTCCTCTCTTTTCTCATCCCCTGCTAAAGCAGTACCTCAGGGGGGCCAAAAATTTGAGACCTCCCAGGAGAGCACCAACTCCTTCATGGGACCTCAACTTTGTGCTGGAAAAACTCACACTACCTCCTTTTGAACCAGCTGCTACTGCAGACATAAAATTTCTCTCTTGGAAGACCGCTTTTCTTTTAGCAGTCACTTCAGCTAGAAGGATTTCAGAACTACAGGCCCTCATGGCAGTGGAGCCTTTCATTATCTTTTATCCGGACAGGGTGGCCCTCAGGACCAATGCATTCTTTATGCCTAAGGTGGTATCCAGTTTGTCTCTTAATCAGACCATTCATCTGCCAACTTTTTTCCCAAATCCGCAGAACAAGGGGGAGCGGATTCTGCATTCATTGGATGTACACAGACAACTAAGATTCTACTTAAACAGGACAAAATCTCTAAGAAAATCTGAGCAATTACTGGTGGCATTTGCAAAATTTATGCCACTGACCACATACACTATACCTTATTGTGTTCTGTACCACTCGGTTTAACATTCTACCTCTTTTTGCTTTCCTAACTCTAACTTTCCCTTTACAAGGACTGCATACATATTTTATTACTAGTGCAGTGTCACTGCTGTTACTCAAGTGTTGGCTTCACATACAGTACTACTTGCCTATGTAACATTTCTTGTTAATGTGAGTTTTTTGTCCAAGATGAAACTCTAGTAGGTCTAGTTGGATCAGTGCTTTACTCCGGTTATCACATTTAATAAACAGTAAATAAATTTTAAAAAGTTCCCAAACTACTGGGTCAACTCTTAGGGTTGTATTGTCAGTGCCATAGTTCCCCGGGGTAGTCAACTTTCCAAAGTACACGAGAATTCATTTTTTGGCATTTATGTTTAATCCATCAGTCCGGCACAAGTTATTCATTTTGGATAAATCTTCCTGTAGGATGCCTGAGTCTTTTAGGATTCAGTCATATTTTTCTATGTTTTGGCCAAGACAGCTTTGATTTCTTTCCGTTTGAGAGAGGACAACAATCCCTTCCTGCTCAGGGGGAGATTACCTCATTTATTGACAAAAAAAAAAAACATTCTGCATCTGACTTGGAGTCCCTGCATTTCAGAATTTAAATGTAGCCATTTTGAATTCCAGAAGAAGATTGTTTTGAGCTGTGGTCTGGGGGCTCCTTGAAAAGGTAGTGAAGTCTACTACTATAATTTGTCAAAATGAAATGCATTGTGTTATTGGTGTGAAAACCACAAACTTTGTAATTTTTTTGGGTTGTTTCAGTACATCCCAGACTACCATTCAGGAGTTTATTTTCAAAACCTTTCTGTTCATCTATCAGGATGAAGTGTTTTGCCTTCTCATATCAATCCTTGGGATCTTTCTTTGACATCTAGGTAGTTTTCCATCCAAGTAAAACTAAGAGAGTTATGATTTTTCCATATGATTTTAATTTTCATTCTGGAAATATTTTTGACATGTAAAATGATCCATCTGCTGGCTCTTATGTCTGCTTGAAGAATTTCTAAATTGTAGACTGTGTGAGACCCTATACTGACTTCTGTAAAGACAGAGTGGGTCTTTGTACCCATGGTTTTATCTGACATTACCCTCAAACAAAATTTACACCTCCCCTTATATTCATTCAAAACATTAAAAAGAGAAAATCTCATATAAAATGAGTCATAAAAGGCAACAGCTGATAAATGTTCTAGAAATATATTATCAAGAAATCTGAATCTTCACTGTTTGCATATATTCCTAGAACTAAAGATAGCCATCTCTGTGGCATAGAGGGATAAAACCCTGACTACATAATAGGCGACCCATGTTCAACTACAGCTCGGGTGCCTGTAGGACCTGACTAAGGAAAATGATAGCCCCACTTATAAAATTGAATAAATATGTAAAGAAGCAATGGGAGTGAGCAGCCATTGCCAGCTTATCTGCCTATATGGGAAGAAGTCTGTGACTGACCACGAGTGACACCTAGTGGGAGCAGTAGAAGTTCACCTAGTGGAGTTCTGAGCTGACCAAGCATGGGCTAACGTAGCGCAATCACACTAGTAGTTGAGGAGAAACTAGCATGTGATGCTAGCCTTCCACCATGAGATAAAGATGGTGGGTTTGGAGGAGCTTTCAAGAGGGAAGACTATGTGCTTCCGTGAGAAGAGGGTAGGCTGTCTGTCAGGACCAGAAAGCTGGCCTACTCCCCTACTGACTAACTCTTGCCGGGGGAACAGTGGGTTGATGGTGCTCCCACACAAAAACAAACGGACTGTAGGGCTCTTGTCTAACCTGAGAATACCCTACTTCTTTTCCAATGTATTGAATGAGCCAATTGGGTGAAAGTGGCTGAGCTACTGGGTAAATTATGAGTCTTCATTTCATATCTAAATAGCAACTTATACAGAAATGAGACCGCTTCTTAATGGATTGTTATTTGTATTGGCTTCTTTCATGATCTAAAAGGTAAACCCCTTCAGGGCACATTTTATTAGGATAGATTCTGCTGCCTTTTTCAAAACTGTGTTTTCAGAAGCTATCTTTAAATCACCTGCTTTGTTCACAGTCTGCTCCTTTTATCAAGTGTTATGTTAGGTATTGATAGCATAGCTAGTGATGGTTTTGCTGCTGCACTTGTGTTGGAGTAGCGTATCATTTATAGGTTCATAGGTTGGTACTGGGCTATCTACCCGAAGGCATATATTAGCCCAGCCACGTGCGGCATTCACCGCCCCTTTAGTAGTTCCCTAGACCCTTGTACTAGCAGCTAGTACCTTGGCCCCTATCTAGTAGTGCTGTTGGTGTGATCCCTTGTGTGAACTTTCTGTTACCCATTCACTCATCAAGGTTCCTGTTGAAGAGTGATAGTGAGGGGCTCTGGTTTATGGAGATCGGGACCCTGTTCCATAGTAAGGGAAGTCTCTGCGAAGGGAATCTATCCCTCCAGCATGTTCTCTTCATTGTTGTGTTGAGGTTTATATCCCTAGAGCGTGTAGCTCGAGTAGATTTGGTTTTGCTAAGATGGAGCATGTTCAACAATTCTGGGTTGGACATGGCTCTGTACGTTAGGCAGAGATCGCCTCTGAGAAAGTGGTATGCAACAGAGAACAGTCTTAGCTTTTTCAGTCATGCTGCATAGGGCAACTGTTTGAGGCCAGTAATCCTCTTGGTTAGGTACCTCTGTGGTCTCTCCAGCTGCTGGAGATGTCTAGCCAGGTACATTCCAATTAGTGCATTGTACTCAATAATGGGTCTGATGAGGGAAGAGTAGAGGGGCACCATTACATCCTTAGATCTTGATGCGAACCCTTTTGTGATCAGATGGGTCACATAGAAGGACTTTCTAACCACTTTGGCAACATGGTTATCAAAGGAAAGCTGACTATCTACTTGGGTCCCTAGATCCCTTATTTCTTCTTCAGATTTCAGGGGATTACCTCCTATGTTGTAGTTTGCGGGTACTCTTTTTTTTTCAAAGGGGATTACTATGCATTTTTTTGCATTTAGCTTGAGACCATGGCTTTGACACCATGCATCAGTCTCATTTAGCTCTTCTGGAGGATCTCCATGTTGGCCGGAGACTCTATTATAGCAGCCAGTTTGCAGTTGTCCGCAAACTTAGTCAGCCACAGCCCTTCTGTGCTTGCCTGTACTTCTGAGAAGTATATGCCAAACAGGAGGGGCCCCAGGACAGAGCCCTGAGGCACACCACTCATTACTGGTCTGGATTCGGACATAGATCCCACTACTCTTACTTTATGGGATCTGTCTGAGAGCCAGTTTGCGATCCATCTTGTGACGTAAGGGTTTATGCCCAGGCTGGTGAGCTTATCAATAATACCTGAATGGGGAATGGTGTCAAATGCTTTAGCAAGGTCAAGGTAAGCCGTGTGCACCTCCTTTCCCTTATTTATAGCCCGAGTAACTGTCTCAAAGAAATCCACCAGGTTCAGGAGGCATGATCTGCCCTTGACGAAGCCGAACTGTGTGGGGTCCAGCGACTGGAGGTTCCCAATCTCTCCATTTATGAGTTCCATAATGATTTGCTCCATAGCCTTACAGATCAGACTGGTCAGGCTTATTGGTCGGTAGTTCCCAGGGTCAGGTGTGGCCCACCCTTGTGTAGCGGGACTACCGTTGCCGTGCGCCATTCTATGGGCACATATCCTGTGGAGAGGCTGAGACTGAACAGGGTATTAAGTTACAGGGTTAATTCCTTTTGGAGCTCGCGTATGACACAGCCTGGGACACCATCTGGTCCCATGGAGGCAGTGTTTTTAGCTTTAAATAGAGCCTTGTTAACCAACGTAGCAATAATAATTGGAATTGCACAATCCCCTGGAATGGTAATAAGCCCTGTAGGTGGTGAGGAGGGAGGGTTTGCACTGAACCTGTCAGCCAAGATGTTGGCAATGTCCGAAGGGTCAGTGTATTTTGTTACATTTTGAACTAGCTCAGAACAGACCTGAGCGTTGCCATTTAGGTTTTTGACGTAGCCATAGAAGGCCTTATGGTTATCCTTGGCAACTTTCTTTTCAAAATTAGCTTTAGTTGACTTGATGAGGGCCCTAAATTTCTTAATAATGCTGATCAAGGATGATTTTTCTACTTGAGATTTGGCCTTTTTTTGTATGTCTCCTTTTATTGTAAAGTTTGCTTATGGCCGGGGTCCACCAGACTGGTTTCTTCTTGCTTGAGGAAGGAGTCTTGGTTTTATTTGGAATAGCACGGTCCATGCAATCAATATCATGCAATAATTTGTTATTATATGCATTGATAAGGATATTACTTTTCCAGCATTGTGAAGACATACAATAACTGTAATTGTACAGATATTTAATATCATAATAGTAGGTTACTGAAGTATCTGTGTCTTCTCAATGGTATCCTGCCCACCCCATTACATTTTTTTCTTTTTGGAAAATCTTTTCTCTGTCCAGTTATTCCTGCTGATTCTGTGTTGGAAAGATAATTGTGATTGTCCTCAGTGTTCCTTGGACTGTGTTTGGCACCCCTAGTATTACCATGTGTCTACTTTTGCCAGGACTAGCCT
The DNA here is from genome assembly GCF_019279795.1 of Protopterus annectens. Classification (NCBI taxonomy): domain Eukaryota; kingdom Metazoa; phylum Chordata; order Ceratodontiformes; family Protopteridae; genus Protopterus; species Protopterus annectens. Next base: position 526,829,288 of record NC_056745.1, read on the forward strand.
GATTTCTAGGATAAGTTAGTCTTATGTGGAATAACTTAAACTTTTACAGACTTGGCGTTCCTGTGCTGCCACCATGAAAAGGATCAGCTGGTAATTACAGAGAGCTATGTGATAGCTGTTTTTATGTTGCATATATTGTTCCATTGATTTGTAGTTTTGTATTAGTGCAACATGATGTTGCAAACAACAGTATTGTGAATTTCATAGAGAGGCAAGGTAGTAGAGACTACATTGCTTGATTTTTCTGGTAATCCCTTTAAGGGTTCTTAATGATATTTCAGTCTGTGGCTTTTTTACATACCTCTGTTTTATGGTTTTTGACTGAAGAAATGGTAATTGGGAGGGGGATGTTGAGGATCACCCTGCCCCACAAGAGAGTGTAGGGCTACGTTATTTCTGTAGTCATTCACAGCCCTTGACTTGTCTCATAAGTGCTCATGGGAGAATCTCTTTCCAGGCAGCGTGCTTACTTAGTTTTGTAAAGCAACCAGCACTGATATGCTGTAAACACTTACAAACTACCTACTGTAATGGTGAGTACTTCATATGAGTATCTTTTTTACATTCTGAATGCATGATCTTTTTTAGTTTATTTCTTTGTTTTAGTAATCTTGGTTTTATAACGCCAATTTTGGATTTGTGTATGTTTTGCTTAGAGAATGTAATTGTAAACATAATCTATTTCTTCCTTGAAGCTTCAAGCTCTCTCACACATTTTGAAAGCCCCAATTGAAGTACTTCAGGCAGATTCTCGTCCACTTATTTTAGGTGAAGACTACAAGAGTCAGCCTATAACACTAGTGTAAGTAGAAATTTACAGTCAATTTAGTTGTGTTGCTGCCATTAACATTTTGTATTGCTGTCAACTTTTTAAGTGTTTTCCCAAGGACCAGAACTGACCTGCTCTGTACTGGAAGTCCAAGTCTGAAGAAAATTGTTTGTTAGAAGATCCTTTTATAGCTGTTTGAAAAATGTAAGACCACAGATCCTATGGAATATTTTATACTGCTTTCTTTTGTTTTGCCAAAGCTTAAATTCTGTGATTCACTCTTTGAAAAGTCTCCATGGTTTTATCACTGCTGGAAGGTGGGCCCATATCCACTCTTGTCAACCTACCTTTGTGTATATAGAAAGATTTATGTCTAGGTTTCACTTTTGTTACTGAATTGGAGTTTGAAGTAGTCATTAACACCCTGTCCTTCAGCGTAGAGAATGTTAGTACTGATGGTCAAAAGCTCAAAGTTCAGTCTCCCACAGCAAGCATGTAGTCAGGGTCTAGTCCCACAGATCTTTTCCTTCTGCCATATGTTCTGGTTAAGTAGCTTTATGTTTACCAGTCAAAGCTGGGGATGTCTCACCCTGAAAGAGAGGGTTTTCCTGTACATCTTAGTCATGTAATGGCTTCACTTGGGCTAGCTTTTGAAAAGTATTTATCTAATGTCAATTTTCATGCATTCCTCAACCATTGGGTTCGGATCCAACTCTGCTGTTACTATAGCTCATGGCCAACAGAAACTCTTTAGTTGCTACCATAATGCACCAACCTCTAACATACCCCAGATGTTGTTTGCCACTTTCACGTATAGACATGGTCAGCTTTGCTCTCAAGCGAATTCAGAGATAAGTTTTATTTGAACAACTTTTTCTTCCTTTTTTATTCCTTTGTACATTTAGTGTATTTTACGAATACCATTTTTGGTGTTTTTTTCTCATTTCTTAAAATTTTAAAACTTTAAAATGTATAACTTTTCTCTTTGTACCTTTTTCCTGTTGCACCTTTGGTGTATTCTCTTGTACCATTCTTTGTACTTTTTCTTTTTTCATTCTGCCTTACCCTTTCCTACAGAAAATTTTCTTTGTTTTTCAAAATGTCTGAAAAAGGGTTTAAAAAGTGTAGGAAGTGTGGCCATAAGGCTACCTTGCTCAGATGTTCATGATCTCTGCGTCTATTGTTTAGGCCCAGAGCATCTTAGTGTAGAATGCAGTATTTGCAAGAGCTTTAATCTGCGACCAATAGTGGACCGTAAAAATAAGTTGATTCTAAAGGGACTACTGCCTACCGCTTTTTCGGAAGACATATCTAGGGTTCATCCCCCCTAAGATCACTTTAAAATTTTAGAGGCTACAAAAAGTCCCCAACGTACTTGGAATCTTCAATTCCATCTTCATTGATGCCACCACAAAAAAAGCTCAATTCAGATCCAAAGCTTTCCAGCTGGAAGACTTCAGCATGATCCCCTAAATCATCCTTTGATCCGAGTATGTCAGATCCTAAATCACTCCCTTAGACCCAGTACTCTCCCTCCTTAGATCAATTACAATCTAGTCTTTTCTCCCTTCCTAGACCAATGGCATTCCAATCACCATCGATTGCTTCATCTCATTCATCCAGGAGTCTCACCAAAGCCGACGTGGATTGAATGATGAGAAGTTTTTCTCAGCACAGATACAGATGGGGGTTCTCCTGGTTCCTACCTCTTCTACTTAGGAAGTCTTGGCCAGCTCTACCCCTCCAGTATCAGCTCCTTCTCCGATTTGATACTTCGTTTCAGAGTACTTGGAGCCAAGATTGCTGAGACTATATAGAGCGGATCCAAGGGTTTCTCTGAATGCCCTGGATATGATGAGTTCAGAGATGAGTGGCTGTCAGAGCCGTAGGGTACTGGTTGGATCTGAAGTGTTAGAGTTGACTCTGAAGTTTTTGGAGCTGTTTGTGCTCTTCAAAGCCTCAGCTTTGGGCAGCTTGGCTGTGGCCTCTGTGTCGGGTGGACTGCCTTCTGGCAGATGGAGCAGAAGCATGGCTTCTCAGCTCCCTCGGTTTCCTGCTCCCCAGGACAGTCTGCCTTTGAGGTAGCGGAGAGAGTGTTCTCTGCTTCAGTGGAACAGAAGATCTCTCCCACCTCAATCTTCCTTCGACATCTCGTTTCTCTGCGCCTTGAACCTTAACATTCGACTCCACAGAGACAGCCAGTCCAACCTCTCCAGGCTACCCAGCAGGATATTACCGTTTCTTCAGACACTTCCCCGGAAAATCCCACCGAGGAAGTACCTCGGAAGAGAAAGTGTAAAAGGAGGCACTTAGATTCCCCACAGGAATTATCACAGAAGGCACTGAGCCCTACGAAGAGGAGGGATCCCCTAGATCACCACCTGAAGACATTCATTTGGAGACGTTGAGATCCTCAAACAGTGGGGTGGATGTTCCTCCCAAAATCCTTCCCAGGAGGAATCGATGTTCCTGAAGCATTTGGGTCTGGCCCATTTACTTCTTAGGTAACTCTGTTCATTGATGAGCACATTGATTTGATCTCTCAGTGGGCATGGAAGAAACCTGATACAGTTCTAACTATCCCCAAGAGACCAGACCGAATTCTGGCACCACTGACAGGAAGGGAATTCCGGACCAAGGGAGTACCACTAGATGCCATGGTCATGACAGTGGCCATGAAGAAGCAACTTGCAGATTAAAGTTCCACTGTCCCATCCCCCTAACAGAGAGTCTAGGGTTATGGACAGATTTGGGAAGCATGTCTATGCTTTAGTGACTTTTGCTCTTAGGTCGCTGAACTGTTTGACATATTTCACTAGGTTGCTAAGAGGTTTGGTAAAAGAACTGTCAAATACACTTTCAAGGACCACTGCTGCTGAGACTCGAGCTTCAGTAGCCTCACAGTTGAACACTGTACAATACATTTCAAATTTGTCCTTGAGACTTCTCTCTCATGCAGCTGAGAGTAGCTCAAGTACAGAGGGTTCAGGCATCTCAGTAAGGAGGGAGGCTTGGATGTGCTTGTGTGATTTTGCAGAGCCCTTCCAAGTCTTTTTTCATCAATGCTGCCTTTGATGGATCTTCCTAATTTGGCCCCAAAGTGAAGGACACACTCTCCAGGTGTGAAAAATATGGAAAGACTCTGCTGTAGGAGTACGTTTTTCAGCCCCTCAAAGGACCTTCTGTAGGAACCAATGAGGGGGACAAAAAATGTGGTTCAAAAAAATCTCAGGGTCCTTTCCAAGATCCATGTTTAAATGGTTCCCCCAGAGGCAGAGGGGGAACAATAATGGAAGATGCTGTCCACGTGGCAAAGGTGGTCCACAACACCAAGGGTCTGGAGACACGTTTTCTGACAGGCCCTACCAGCGCTCCTGAAAGGAGGTCCAGTTGTCACCCTCTGGAGGCAATCTGGGTCCCTGCAGCAGATAGCCTGCCTAGATGTGACTAAAGATGCATGAGTGCAGAGGATTATTTCCAGAGGTAATGTAATTCCCTTTTCCCTTCCACCACCATCCTCACTAAAGTTTCCCGAATGTTACAGAAAAATATAATGTCTCATGATTATTCTTCACAAAATGCATATTAACTTGCAATTTCTTCCCAAATGAGGCAAATGTTTATAATACGTTTATGTTAAAAACAATGTATTGTTTTTGATGCATGATTATGAAAAATATAGTTTAACAGAAGTTGTTGCTTTATATTTCAGGTATCTCTTTATTAGCAAATTATAGTGTACTGACAGCTAATTGAAGACAAACTGCTGAAGGAGTTAAGGGATGTTGCTATGTTTAAAGGAGTCTGGTTTCAGAATGTTAATCGAGGAAAGAAAGAACAATGTGTTAGGAATCTTTTGTAAACTCTGGCCTTCTCAGGCTGTGGGATGAATTGTTGAAAGGGTGTCCGTAAAGATTAGTGCATACTGGTACTGAATGTTTCAAGACCAAAGGATAAGATTCTTGGACCAGATGCTCTGTGTTTTAAAAAGGTATATTGTCAAGTGTTCACATGAAGCTCTAAGCAAGAATCACAAGGGCATAAAATAACTGAAAATACATTGATTTTTAAAAGCTATGTAATGTCAGCTTACATGCATGAAATTGACATGAAAAAGGTACAAAAGGTACAAAATATGCAGTTTTCTTTGTTCTGGGAGACTGATGTGAAAAATTTGAGTATGCAGTCTCCCATCGCTGTTTATGGAATAAATCAGTACTTTGCACATCCTGAAGCGTTAATGTTAAGTTGTCTCTCTCGCCTTCATTCTTGCTGGTGGGTTCGGAGCCGACATTCGGCTCCAACTCGGCCATTTTCTAAAGCTCGAGAGCTACTTACTGGCTTGAGGCCTCCCTATATCCCACAATGCCTGGCGCTAGACCCCCAGATCTCGTTTGCCGCTTCAGCTACGAGGTTGCGCTTTACTGGCTCAGGTTGTATTCATCTTTTTGTAATAATAGTAGTTAAACTTTTAATGTATATTTTTCAAGTTTCTTGTTTAATTAGAGTAGTACTGTAGTCTAGTCTTACTTTTTCCTATGTTTTCTGACCCTGGGAAACTCGTTTTTACTTAGAGAGTCCCCCCCCCATCTCCCTAAGTAAGCCGTTTAAATTAGAGGCTATCCCCTTCCCTTTTAAATTGTTCCAGTAGGAAATAGTGTTTAGCCTTTGTAGTCTAAGATAATTAGTCTCTTAGTTTTGTTAGCATTGTTACCTTTAGTTTTTTGTGTGAAAGTGTGGGACTAGTGTGTGTGTGTGTGTGTGTGTGTGTGTGTGTGTGTTTTTCTTTTTTGTTTGCACTAGTCTAACATTCATCCATCGGTATTCCTTTTTTCTTTAACATGTCAAAGGATACCAAGGTATCAGGGTTCAAGAAGTGTGACTCGTGCTGTCAGAAAATGTCTCTGACAGATGGTCACACTTCTTGTGTTTATTGTTTAGGTGCTCTACACCTGTAGGACTCTTGCTCAGTATGTCATGCCTTTAGTCCGAGAGTCCTGCAGGAGCGTAGGAATAAGCTGATTCTCAGGGGGTTACTAAAACCCAAGGGGTCTCTGGCGAAGTCTCAGCCAGCGAAAACCCCTAAGCCCACCAAGCCGTCGGCTCCCAGTACAGAGCCGTCACCAGATGGAGCATCTGCTTCAATTTCGGTTCCGGCCGGAACCGAAGTATCTAAATCTCTCTCGGCTCCGACCTTGGCGTCGAAGCCGTCAGGGAGCCATAAGCGATCCAGGTTGCCATCCATAGAGTCGATTCGGTTGGCTCCGGGATCACCTTTGCTACAGTCTGAACGGAGCCATCGGTCCCACTCTTCTCGGTCCTCTAGGCTATCCGATCATGGCTTTGAGAGAGTGGTTAGTAGACTCCTCAAATCACAGGCCCTGGCTAAAATGTTAACTAGCCCTCCTCATCAGGCTGTGGCTGTTCCTGTTTCTGAAGTAGTTCCTCCTCCGACTCCTCCTGTCAGTTCGGAGCCGGAGCTTGTTGGGGCTCGGATCCTGGAAACGCCGGCGCCGATGCTTCCCCTTTCGGCTCCTTCGTCGGCTCTGATCTCTTCAATGGTTCCGACCTTGGAGGGATCTGGGTGCCGAGACTCATCGGACCCTTGTTTGACCCCATTCTCCCTCTCAGAGCCTCGGTGCAGGTAAGCTCGGCTCCTACATCGGCCTTGGAGCCGTCCCTTTCGGTGCTGGAGAGGATTCCTGTCTCTTCGGAGCGGGGGCCCTCTTCTCTGCCAGACAGGGGCGCCTTCAAGATCATGAGGAGCGTGCTGACTTGTGAGTCTGCACCTCGATCAGCCCCTTTAGCTCCTTCCTCCAGGGTGCCTGCTTCGGTCTCTGCCCCTCCTCCAGGCCCCAAGCGAGGGGATCAAATGCTCCAGGTCACCCCACTGGGTGTATCTTCCTCTTCCGAGGCCTCCCCTGAGATTTCAGAGGAGCCCCCTCGAAAGAGGAAATGTAAGAGGAAACATGTTGACTCCCCAGAGTCTGTCACGTCAGATACTGACTTGGAGGATTCGGAAGGGTCCCCAAGATCCCCCTCTGAAGATGTCTCTTTTTCAGACATCCTTGAAATCTTTAAGCAGAGGGGGAACTGGTCTGCCCTTAACCCTTCTGTGGACGAGTCGGTATACTTGGATGCGTTTGGTTTTTGCCCCTCCACCTCCTGGGTGTCTACGCCCTTCGATCCATTGATGGAAGTAGTGGCTCGGAAGGCGTGGTCAGCTCCGGACACACTGGAACCAACCCCCCGCAGGCCCACTGAGTTTATTACGGCCCCTCAAGATAAACAGTTTTTGACTAAGGGTGTCCCCGTTGATGCCATGATGATAGCAGCTGCCACGAAAAAGGAGTTGGCTGACACTTCTGTACCTGTCCATCCCCCTAATAAAGAGTCTAGGACGATGGATAGATACGGGAAGCGGATGTTTTCCTCGGCGACCTTCTCCATGCGGTTGCTGAATTATTTGTGCCACTTCACCCGTCTAAAGAGGGATCTCCTCAAAGAGCTAGGAGATACCCTGCAAGATCCATCAGCTGTGGGGGCTCAAGACCAGATAAACTCCCAGCTGGCGACTCTTAATTCTATCGTCAACTCATTTTGTATGCGGCTGATGGGACGAGTAGGGCCGCAGGCACAGGTGTGGCTTTGAGAAGACATGCCTGGATGCGGTTATGTAACTTCGCTGATCCCTTCAAGGCGTCCTTCACCAACACCCCTTTTGATGGTTCAGCTCTGTTTGGACCTCAGTTGAAAGTTACCCTTACCAGGTGTGAGCAGGAAGGCAAGACTCTCTCTGCCATGGGAGTCCGTTTTTCCACTCCCTCTAGACCATACCCTAAGGGTCAGAAGAGTGGAAAGATGTGGTTCCGGAAACCCCAGGGAGCCGTGCCTGACACGTGGTGAGTTTCCCTCCAGAGGCAGAGGAGGGAACAACAATAGACGCAGCCCGCGGGGCAGAGGGGGTCCGCAGAATCAGGGCAGCAGAGAATCTTTCTCTGACAAGCCCTTCCAGCACCCCTGAGGGGCTGCCCGGCTGTCCGCCTTCGGAGGCAGTCGGGGGAAGGTTGTCTCTGTACCCAGAAGCCTGGCATCTCATCACTCGAGACAGATGGGTACATCTGGAATTTACTCAAAGTTCTTTTTGATGCCAAAAAAGACAGGGGACTGGAGACCCATTTTGGATCTCAGCAGACTAAACAAGTCTGTTCAAAGAACAAAGTTCCGGATGGTCACGCTTCAGTCCATTCTACCCTTTTTGGGTCAGGACAATTGGATGTGCTCCATAGATCTTCAGGATGCGTACTACCACATCAAAATGGACAGGCGTTCTAGAAGGTTTCTCTGCTTCTGGCTGGGAGCCAGTCATTACCAGTTAAGAGCCCTGCCCTTTGGTCTCACCACAGCCCCCAGGGTGTTCACCAGATGCATGGCAGTGGTTACCTCTCACCTGAGACGGCAAGGATTCCAGGTGTTTCCGTATCTAGACGACTGGCTCCTTACTGCTACCACCAGACATCAATTGCTGAGAACCAGGGATTATACCATCCAAACATGCTCCAACCTAGGTATCTCAATAAATTTCGAAAAGTCTGCATTGTCGCCTTGTCAGTCTTTAACCTTTATAGGCGCAAGGTTAAATATGGAAGATCTGTCTGCAAGACTTCCAGTAGACAGAGCGGTAGATGTTTGCCAACATGTACAGGTATTATTAGGATTCAGAAAGATTCAGGCCAAATTCGTCCTAAAAACCTTGGGTCTCATGGCAGCAGCGATCATATTAGTTCCCCTGGCTCGTTTTCACATGAGGATTCTCCAGTGGATGCTTTTCACCCAATGATCCTTTCAACAACTTCCTTTGTCTTACAAAATAATAATTATACAGTCATGCAAAGACCACTTGGCTTGGTGGATTGTCTCTCCATCAGTACTCCAGGGCAGACCATTTGTCCTTCCTCCTCCAATTGCCACGGTGACCACGGATGCCTCCCTGATCGGGTGGGGGGGGGGGATTTTCAGGGCAGGACTGTCCAGGGCACCTGGCAACCCCACGAGTACCACTTGCACATAATCGTCTTGGAGATGAGGACGGTGCTTTTTGTGTTGCAAGCTCTTTAGAACTCTCTATCCACTGGGACCATTGCAATTCAGACAGACAAATATGTCTGTAGTGTGATGCATCAACAAGCAGGGCGGAACCAAGTCCTATCCCTTATGTCGAGAAGCACTCAGACTATGGCAGTGGGCGATCTCCTCTCAACGGTTTCTGACAGCAACACACATCCCTGGGAAGTCCAACGTCATAGCGGACAGGCTAAGCAGAGCTATTCTCATGCCTCACGAGTAGTCTTTCAATCAGACAGTAGCGGACAAAATCTTCCGCAAATGGGGTCAGCCTTGCTGCGACCTTTTCGCAACTCCTCTCAACAGCAAGTGCGACAGTTTCTTCACTCTCTTCCCGGACACTCCCCCAGAGACGCTCTAGTTCACGATTGGCCCCAGGCACTTCTGTATGCATTCCCACACTTTCCCCTAATTCCCAAACTAATTCAGAAAACTACCATGCTGGGGTGCAGGATGATCCTCATTGCCCCCTACTGGCCTCAACAAATCTGGTTCCCGTTCCTGCATTGTCACTTTCTAGAGCAGCCTTGGATTCTGGACCCAGTTCTGGACTTCTTGATCCATCAGTCGGGCAGGCTGCATCAATCTCTTCAGTCTCTCAACCTCACTGCTTGGTTGCTCCACTTCCAACCTTAGCCAGGCTTCCCAGTATTCCCCATTCAGTGCGTGAGATTATCCTTTCTTCGCACAAACCTACAACCAGGAAGACTTATGCTAGTAAGTGGAAATGTTTCTCTTTCTGGGCAGAGGCTAGAAATATAGATCCCTTCACAGCCCCTGTCCATAACGTCCTAGACTTTTTAGCAGAACTTTTTCAAGCGGGCTCCTCTTCTGCCACCATCAGAGTTCAGCTAGCGGCAATCTCTAATTTCCATACGGGCCTGTCAGAAACCAGCATAATGTCCCATAAGCTTTGCAAAGCCTTTCTGAAAGGAATAATCTTGCTCAGGCCTCCAGTGATAGATCCCCCGCCTCTGTGGGACTTAAATTTGATCCTAGCTTCCTTGATACTGCCTCCCTTTGAACCGGCAGCTTCCTGCTCCTTGAAATTGCTTATTTGGAAAACCTTCTTTTTGGTGGCCATTACTTCAGCGAGGAGAGTTTCTGAACTTCAAGCCCTTTGTGTTCGTCCTCCTTACCTAGTTTTCCATAAGGATAGAGTTTCACTCAGGACTAATCCTTCGTTCCTTCCTAAGGTCCCCTCCGAAAATAATTTGAATCAATCCATCGATCTGCCAGTCTTTTTACCAAATTATTCCAACAAAGCTGAACACAAATTACACCAGTTGGACGTTCATAGGCAATTACGTTTCTGTTTGCATAGGACTGAGCAAATAAGGAAATCAGACCAACTCTTCCTGTCCTATGTGGAGGGTAAGCAGGGTCGACCAGTGTCTAAAGTAACCTTATCCAGGTGGTTGTCCTCTATTATTACCCTTGTTTATCAGTTGAGGAATAAAGAACTCCCTGCTAAACCTAAAGGCCACTCTACTAGGGCTTTAGCTGCATCGGTAGCTTTTCAATCAAGACTACCTATGGAAGCCATTTGTGCGGCGGCCACATGGGCCACCCCTCATACCTTCATTTCACATTATAAATTGGATCTGGCCTCTAGGAGCAGAGCTGATTTTGGTTCCACTGTGATCAAGAGACTGTTCCCATGAACCACCCAGGACTAAGGTGCTAGGGACGCTGTCCCAAACCAGCAAGAATGAAGGCGAGAGAGACAACTTAACATTAAGAAGTTATGTACCTACCATAACGTTCCATGTTAGTTGTCTTCTTCTCGCCTTCTTTCTTGCGTCCCACCCTCCATCCCCCTAGCCTAGATGGACCGAGAAGAGTCCTCCTACAGGTTTTGTCACTGGCTGAGTCTTTACCGATTATGTCCTCTACCTTATTCTTCAGCCCTGTAGCTGAAGTTTTTGCTATTGGGACGGTTGTCCTCTTATATTATGATGGTGTTAGGTCTTCCAAATGAGATCTGGGGGGTCTAGCGCTAGGCATTGTGGGATATAGGGAGGCCTCGAGCCATTAAGTAGCTCTCGAGCTTTAGAAAATGGCCAAGTCGGAGCCGAAGGTCGGCTCCGAACCCAACCAGCAAGAAAGAAGGCGAGAAGAAGACAACTAACATGGAACGTTATGGTAGGTACATAACTTCTTATTCTCGACTCCAGACTAAAAAGCTAAAACTTTATTTGTGCACTTTTAACATTTGGTGCCTTAAGACTTGGGATCTGAACTTCATTGCTGCAGAGCAGTGTAGAATAAATGACAAGGGCCCAGCACAGAAAGTTCTTCTGTGAATTCCACACAGTTTTGTACTGAATAGTCAAAGATTTGTATACTTAACTATTCAGAGTATGCAAACATACTAGACTAAAAATGGGGAAAATGGATTTGTGGAAATTTTATTCTCTGTTTTAGATGATTGTAATTTAAAAAAAAAAGTGGAATGAGTGATCTGAAGTTATCAGTCCATCATCCTGTCATCACCGGTTGGTTAATTTCCGATCCTTCAAAACTGAGTCAGCCATTTCTACAGCTGGTGGACTCAACAAACTCTCAAGCATATCTCTTACCCATAATTCTGCAGGTAGTTTACCCCAGATCTCGTTTGCCGCTTTCAGTTGCAGATGTGGTTTCTCCTTATTGCTACTGAGCCTATCCGTTAAGTGTGTAAAGTTACTTTAAATCTCTTCCTCTCCTTTTCAAAAACCTTTTGAAACCTTTACCTTCCTCTATTGCATCTTTTAAACTTATTGCTGCTGTTTTTTAGGCAATTTTCCCTACTGTGAGGTAGCTCTCTAATACCATTGTTGGTATCCCTTACCTTTCCCTCTTACCACGTCGGTAAGTCTTCATTTACCATTGTTGGTAACCCCCCCCAAAAAAAAGTCTCAGCCTTTCTTTTCCATTTCTAGTATTTTCCATTGGTGTTTGTCTCTGTGTGTCTGTCATTGCAGTTTCCCAAGGATGGCTGATAATGAGAAAAGTCAGACTGGGTTAAAGAAATGCATCAAATGTGGCCATAAAATTCTGGTTTCTGACCAGCATTCTGTCTGTGTCTATTGTCTTGGTCCTCTTCATTTGCAGGAGGACTGTTCTATCTGCCACGCTTTTAGTCACCGAGTATTGGTACATAGACAGAATAAGCTTATACTGAAAGGTCTCCTTCCCTCCTCCTTTGGGGAGGCCATATCTGGTTCTCAGGACAAGCCAAAACATAAATTTGGACAGACATAATCATCATCTTCCTATTCTTCTAGAGCCTCAGAAGTTAAGAAGTGATCTTCCTCGGTACCGAGCCCTGAAAAGAAAAGGGCATCGGAGCCGACGTCTAAATCAGCAACCCCAACGGATTCTTTGGAAGCGTCTTGTTATTCCCTTGGTTCTGACTCCTTCGTTGGCTATGGAACAAACTTCTATACCAAGCACTTCCTTACCAAGGACACAATATTCCCCTTCACTGAATCATTTTGCAGACAGACCACCACCCCCCTTTTTATATAGACTGAAGGGCCCCCCCCCCCCTCTGCGATCTCCATTCATTCTTCCAGGAGTCTCAGTGAAGTCGACGTGGAGAGGTTGGTAATGAAGATTCTTTGGGCCCAAGGCATCTCAGGCACTCTGGCTTCTACCCTTTTGGGTCAGGCATCCACACCTTCCACTTCCCCTGCAAGCCCTCCTCCTCTAACCTCCACAGGTACCTTAGAGTCTTCCGATCCAAGCTTCCCCCGAATGTTTCTTTCTCATCGGAACAGACAGTTGCCCTGAGCACTCTGGTTGTGTTGGAACCAGAGTCCTGTCTGGGCCACAGCCTGCAGATCGGTCCCAAGTCATTCTGGTCTGGTCCTGGGTTTTCAGAGCAGTCTCGGCGCCTTGGTGAGCCACCCTGGATGATCAGGTCCAACTTCAGTCTTGATGGGGACTTCACTGGAGTGGAAGGGGGCTTCTAAGCCGAGGCCTTCCTTTTAGGCCCCAGAGCACCCTTTCTCTTCTGGTGGGTCAGCCTTTGAGGCCATGAAGAGTGCATTGGCTACTACCAGTACCAGTTTGGTTCCTTCCTCCATCAAGGCTCTGTCTCTGGCTGCTAGCTCAACTAACTCCTTCACAGGGAGAGTGGGTACTGCAACCTCAGGTACCCCTTCTTCTGAAACTTCCCCAAATGTTCCCCCTGAGGAGGTCCCTCAAAAGAAATCGTGCAAGAGGAAGCACCTAGACTGTCCAGAACGTGGATTTTGATGAAGTCTAAGGATCCCCCAAGTTCACCTCCTGACAATTTCTCATTTGGAGACATCTTGGAAATACTTAAACAGTGAGGTGTTTGGAAGTCCCTCGACCCTTCGACTGAGTGAGGAATCAGTGTACCTGCAGGCTTTCGGTACCCACCCGTCTACTTCCTGAGTATTTTTTCCAGCCAGTGAGCTCATCAAATTGATTTCCCAGTGGGTTTAGAAGGCTCCTGACACTACTGAGCCAATTCCAAGAGACCAGATAAAATTATAACAGCCCCAGAAGACCAGCCTTTTTGGACTATGGGAGTTCCTGTAGATGACATGGTGGTAGCGGCAGCCATCAAAAAGGAACTAGAGGAGGAAAGTCCCTCCATCCAGCCACTCAAAAAGGAGTTGTGAGCGATGGGTAGATTTGGGAAGCAAGTTTATGCTTCACCGACATTTTCCCTACAGTATTTGAACTATCTGGCACATTTTTCAAGGCTGCAGAGAGATCTGATCAAGGAGCTCTCAGACACACTCTCTCAGGAGCTGTTTCTGAAGAGGTATGGGATTAAGTCACCTCTCAGTTAGCTATCTTGACATCTATTTCCAGTTCATCCATGAGGCTTGTTGCTTATGTTGCAGACGGGACAGCAAAGGCAGTGGGTTCAGGCATTTCCATAAGGAGGCATGCCTGGATGCGCTTGTGCAATTTTGCAGAGCTCTTCAAGTCTTAGTTTGCCAGTGCACCTTTTGATGGCGCTAACCATTTAAACTAGGTGGGAGAAGGATGGGAAAACAATTTCTGCCATGAGAGTCGATTTTTCCACTCCTCACAGACCTTTTTCTAGGAACCAACGTTCAGGAAATATCAAGGGTCTTTCCAGAGTATGCCTGGTGAAAGTTCGCCAAGAGGCAGAGTGGGGAACAGTAATGGAAGATGCTGCCCTCGCTGCAGAGGTGGCCCCCAATTTCAGGGTTCCCAAGACGACTCCAGAAGAACCTTTCAGTGCTCCTGGTAGGAGGCCCGATTGTCTACCTCTGGAGGCAATTGGGGCACGTTTTTCCCTGCACCTAAAAGCCTAGCAAAAAATCACTTACAGTACTTGGATGCAGAGGATCATTTCCAGATGCTATACAATTCCTTTTTCCCTTTCTCTTCCCAGTTCAACAAAATTCCCTGATGTTCCACCCAGTCAAAGGGAGCAGGCAGCCATTCATATTCAAAAGCTGCTAGAAAAAGAGTCATCCAAGAAGTCCCACCAGGCCAAACAGGATCCGGAGTTTACTCAAGATTCCTTTTAGTTCCAAAAAAGACGAAACTGGAGACCAATTTTGGATCTCAGCATACTGAACAAATCTGTTTGAAAAAACAATTCTGGATGGTCCCAGTTCGGTCTATTCTTACGATTTCAGGAAAGGATAACTGGATGTGCTTGAGAGCTCGTCAAAATGCATACTACCATATAAAAATGGACAGATGTTCCAGAAGATTCCTTCACTTCTGGCTGGGAGCCAGTCATTACCAATTCAGAATGCTGCCTTTTGGTCTTACCACACATAGCCCCCAGGGTGTTCACCAAGTGCATGGCAGTAGTAGCAGCTTACTTAAGACTGCAAGGATTCCAGGTTTTTCCATACTTAGACAACTGGCTCATTTCCACTACCACCAAGCAAAATCTACTAACAGCAAAACAAAAGGTTCTACACTAATGCGACCACCTTGGCATCACAGTCAACTTCGGCAAATCCTCACTTGAACCCACGCAAATTGAGCAGGTGCATTATTCTACCTCACAAGTGGTCCCTCAGTTCAAAAGTATTGGATAGGATTTTCCGAGTATGGGGCCAGCCTTGCTACAACCTTATTGCCTCTCCTCTAAGCAACAAATGCAGCAGCTATTTTGCCCTCATTCCCCCAGAGGGGGAATTACAGAGGGACGCTCTTCTGCATGATTGGCCACCCAGTCTCCTTTATGCCTTTCCAATGACTGTTTAATTCCAAAATTTCTGCAGAAAGCAGCCAAGTTGAAGAGCAGAGTCCTCCTCATTGCCTCCTTTTGGCCTCGACAGATGTGGTTCCCCTTCCTATGACCTCACCTAGTTTGAAGACCATGGATCCACCTCTGGACCTCCTGTCACATCCGATAGGCATCAGTCACCCAAACATTACAAGTCTCAAGCTGACAGCTTGGTACTCCAATTCCCAGTTAAACACATACTTTTAGCGTTTCATAAACCATCTACTTGCAAACTTTACACTAGTTAATGGAAGAGGTTTACTCATTGGGCCTTCCTACATAACACTGACCCCTTTTCAGCACTAATCCATAAAATGCTTCATTTCCTAGCCTCTATTTTCAATAATGGCATTTCCACTTCTACGATTAAAGTTCAACTGGCAGCCATTTCTAATTTTCACAGTGGATTCCAGGATCATCTGCTGCTTCACATGGACTTTGTAAAGCTCTTTTAAAGGGTGCCCTTCTCTTAAAGCCTCCTTACAAGGACCCTACTCCTCCTAGGGCCTCACCTTACTGCTGCAGACTTTGATGCAATCCCCTTTCAAGCTAACCTTTACATTCAACATCAAATTCCTTTCTTGGAAAACTATCTTCTTAGTGGCTATTTATTACCTCGGCTAGAAGAATTTTGGAAATTCAGGCACTTTCATCCAAGCCACCATATTTAATCTTTCACAAAGATAGTTTCTCTCAGGACCAAATCCATCTTTCCTACCTAAGGTTGTGTCTGAATACAACCTTAATCAGTGCATTAATCTTCCAGTATTTTTCCAAAAATTTTGTAACAGAGGGGGAGTACATATTGCATTTGTTAGATGTTCACAAACAACTAAGGTTCTACCGTAACAGAACTAAGGGCAATAGGAAATCAGACCAACTGTTTGTTTCCTTTTCATGTATCAAGTTGGGTCAGCCTGTTAACAAAGTAACCCTAGCTAAGTGGATTTCAGACTGTATTTCCTTTGTGTATAAGAAGACCGGTATTTCCTTAGCTGGCACCAAAAGCACATTCAACTACAGCAGTAGCTACTTCAGCTGTCTTCCAGTTAAGAACTTCTATGGATGACATTTGTGCAGCTGCAACTTGGGTGTCTTCCCATACGTTTTTTACTCATTACAAGTTAGATCTAGTCCCTAAGGGTAGAACATCATTTGACTCGATGGGGCTCAGGAATATCCTTCCTTGAGTCCGCCCAGGGTTCCAAGTCGCTGGGGACTGTCCTACCGATGACAGGATGAAGATTGACAACTTCAGATAAAGAAGTTATGTCTTACAACATTCCATTTGAGTTCCCCATCTTCATCTGTCATCAACTTCCCTCCCTCCTTCCCCTGGCCAGATTTCCTGGAAGAACGGGCGCTCACCTGAAAGTTTCCTTTGGAGCATTCCTTCAGTTGAGATATGTTCTCGTTCATTACCTTTGTCATCTTCTTCTGTCAAAAGCAAACTCAATCTGAGCTAATCTACCCACAGCATTATGGGTAAGGGATGTGCTTGAATGTTTTTGGAGTCCACGAGCTGTAGTAATGGCCAAGTTAGTTCCAAAGGATCAGGACCGAACCCACAAGTGATGACAGATGAAGATGGACAACTCGGGTGGAATGTTAAGACATAACTTCTTTTTTTGTTGAATGACTGAGTTTGCTTGTTAGGTATATGTAAAGTAATAGTGGGAGGACCCCACAGAAATTTGCTTGTTAGGTATATATATAATGTAATAGTGGAAGGACCCTGCAGAAAATAAGAAAAAGTTTATTAATGTGTATGCGCATACAACAAAAAGGGAAAAGTAACACAAGGAGGTGTCTTATGTTGGGGGTGGTACCCCCAACACTAAAAGGTAAGAGGCATTAGCGATGTTTTCTCTTTAATGTATGAGTGAAAAAGAGAGAGAACAAAGTTAAAGTTAAATCAAGGTAAGTCTTAATGGGAACAAAGTTAAGCAAGCAGGATCAAATCCCTGTAAAGGGAAGACTTGCATACTTATGTATCACAATTACGGAAAAGAAAGTTGTAAGTCTGAATGAGTGCTTTCAGCTTTCTTAAAATTGCCCTGGTGAAGTATTAGTAAAATTGAAGGGTGTTTTGGAAGAAAAGTAAAACAAAGTAGGTGGGGGAACAAATGGCAGTATTTTATTCTTGGTATACGGAAGCTCTTAAAAGGGAAAAGGAATCAGCATTAAGAGGATTACATGATGTTAATAAGAAGTTGCTACAGGTAAAAGAGATTAAGGTAGTGCAGACCAGTAAAAAGGTATTCCTTTATCCTCTCTTGGCAGGTCTGGAAGAAACTGGGAATGGCCAAAAAGCAGAGACTTCTGAAGAGGATGATAATCCTCTAGTAACTACTGCACCCCCACCCTCATATGTACCGGTATGGGTGGCTCCTGTACAAGATTCTGCTGTGTCTGACTCCTGCATTTCAGACAACTGTCCATTGGACACTACGTCAGCGTGGTACTGTTACATCTCAATCCAGTTCCCCTGTTCATCTCTCATCTTCAGAACAGGCATCTGATGTCAAGGAGGTTTCTTCCTCCTATCATTCTCGACAAGCTTATACCTCTCCAGCAGGCGCACTACTGTTTGGCATTCCTATAGCTCATCACACGTGCTTACATGATCGGGTAGGACAAGAGGCTATTGCCTCTGGAGAGTATCTTTTGAAACCTCATAGAGAAATTTTGGGGGCTAATAACAGAGAACTTGTTCATCACCCTTGGACCCCTGCTGATTTGCATACTATGTCTAAAAGGTTTTCAAACATTAGAGAAGATCCATTAAGGTTTAAGGAGGAATTAAAAACTATAATAGAATGTTACAACCCTACTTTGACAGATTTAAACCAGCTGCTTCGGGTAGCTACTTGAGATGAAATAAGAAAACAGCTACTTGAGAAGGCTGAAATAACAGATTTTACTCTCACATGGAATGCACTAATTGACAAAAGAAGAGCATTGTTAAATAAAATTACAGAAGTGTGTCAAGTTAGAACAGATTGGTCTAAGATCCAGGCATGTAAGCAAAGTAAAGGAGAAGCCCCTGCAGATTATTTGAGTCATCTGAAAGCAGTGCTTGCTAGACATTCAGGAATACTAGACCCAGAAGAACAAGCTAAGCCAGCTACTGCAGCTTCTTTTGTGCAAGATCTACAAGCCCCTTTACAAAATCAAATAAAGTAAGTGCTTATAGACTGGCACAGAAATGACTTGGAGTTCTTGTTAAGTGCTGCAAATCACTGTAGTGAGTATCAGGGAAAATGGAGAAAGGATATGGAGGACTTTGCAAATAAGGCAACTAGGAGCCCCAAGGGGACAGAGCAGAGGCAGGGGAAGGAGGAGAGGAATTGCTAGGGTATTTAGTAAGAGTGCTGGTTGAGGGGAACAAGGTGAAACTGGTTGGCAACAATGAGCTGGCAGTGCCCCTCCTGCTTCATCTGATGCATCTTGCTTCATTTGTGGTGAAACAGGACAATGGAGAGGAGAATGCCCATACAGGTGAGTGCAGAGTCTCCAAGATACCCGTATTGAATGGCAGCCAAATTATAATAATGCTGCATTTCCTCTACCACCTCCACAAATTGGAAGGAGTCAGGAATCGCCATACTGATGATGTCATGGTAATAAAACAGAAATAAATCTTGATCCTTTGCTGTAAATAGATCAAAAGAGACCGTATGTTAAGGCAGAAATACATTCAAAGAAAATTCCTTTCCTGGTGGACATGGAGCCACTAGATCTGTATTAAAAGTGACCTCAGATAATCAGATACCACTATCAAAACATAAAGTAAAGGCAGTTGGAGTAAAAAATGCTACTGTTATGTATCCTGTTTGAACCTAAACCCATTTCTTTAGGACCGATTGAAGAAAGGCATTCTTTACTTTTGAGTACTGCTGCACCAGTAAATTTGCCAGGGAGAGACCTGTTATGCAAACTGGATTGTACTATTTACTGTATACCAGAAGGGGGTGTATTTGGATGTTCCAACAGAATCAGAGGGGCAAGTATTGGCAGTCTTATCAGAAGCGGAGGAACAGCCTTTTGAAGGCATACAGAAAACTGAAAAACTGTTGCAGCAGGTACCTGCTAACATATAGGCTAAACATGCTAATGAAGTAGGTATGTTGCAGTCAGCAGAACCAGTAAAAAGAATCCATCAAAACCTTTCCTTAGAGTTCTGCAATATCCACTGAAACCACATGCAGAGCAGGGAATCAAACCTGTATTTCAGTCCTTGATACAACAAGAAATAATAGTGCCAGCTAAAAGCCCTTGTAATACTTCTGTTCTCCCTGTGGAAAAGTCAGGAAAAGATACTTCCAGGTTTGTACAAGATTTGAGGTTTTAAACAATGCAGCATTACCAATTTTTCCTGTGGTTCCAAATCCAGCAACAGTACTGAGTTGGGTCTATATTAGATAGTCGCAGTTCCGTAACTCCGAACACCTAATGGTCGAACCATTAAGTTTGAAGTTACAGAACTTCGACTATGCAAAAAAAAAAAAAAGTACAAAACGTACAAATCAGTAAGTTGTTGTGTAAGCAGGAGGGCAAGACTCCCTGCATCCCCCACACCCCCAGCTACTTAAATATACCAACTACAAGATCACACCACATTGAAGTGAATGGAAACCTCCGCTTACAGAGATTTTCATTCAAACGCTCGAAATTTTACAAATTTGAACGTATGGTCTCGACCATATGTGGTTCCAACTTGTAAAAGTTCAACTACGTGAATGGAACCCTACTGAGTTGCATACCATCTACAGCAAAATATGTTTCTGTGATAGATCATTGTTCAGCATTCTTTGCTATACCTATCCACCCTGAAAGTCGATTTCTGTTTGCCATTACTTATAATGGGTAGCAGTATACATGGACACAGTTGCCACAAAGATACACTGGATCTCCTTCATTATTTTCTAAATTCTAAAAAAGATTTGGAAGATGTGACATTTCCAGGTGAGTCTGAGTTAATGCAATAACTATCCTTGCAAAAAAAGAGCACAAGGTGTCAAGAGAACAATTACAGCAATGGTCACCTCAGGTACGTTATCTTGGTCATTTGATATCTCAGGGTAGCAGGCAGATGTTACCATCTTGTATTGCGGTAATAGCTAAAGCCCCACATCTGACTACTCAGTGTCAGCTTAGATCTTTCTTAGGTATGATAGGATATTGTAGACAGTGGATTTCTAGCTATGCAGAAATTGTTAAACCTTTGACAAATGTTTTAAAACAAGATACACCAGAGCTGCTCCTTTTTGATGATGAAGAGGAGAATGCATTTCAGAATTTTCAGAATTTAGAGCAAGCTTTAGCTATTGCCCCAGCGTTAGGGTTATGAAAAGAATTTCATTTTATTTTGTCGTGAAAGAAATGGATTTGCTCAGGTAGTGCTTGCATAGAAACATAAGGACAACTATTGTCCATTAGCTTATTATAGTACAGCACTGGATTCTGTTGCAAAGAGATTTCCACTATGTTTAAGGGCAGTGGCTGCTGCTGCCATTCTAATCGATCTTGTGCAGTCACTGGTGCTCGGGCTTGATCTTACAGTAGCCGTCCCTCATTCTGTATCATCTCTCTTACTTAAAATGAAGACTCCACCCCTCTCGACTGCACTTCATACTAAATATGAACTTACAGTTCTTTCAAATCCATTTATTTCTGTCATACACTGTCCTGTTCTTTATCCAGCATCTTTGTTACGTACTGCTGAGGCTGGTGAAGAGCATGATTGTGTGTGTGAGACTAATTGTCTGCTTTCTCCTATGAATGACTTAAAGGACACTTCTATACCAAACACAGACCTTGGACCTATTTGTGGATGGTTCCTGGGGAAAAGATCAAAGTGGAAATCTGGTCGCAGGAATATCTGTCGGCTGCAATAGTGATGTCTTGCTTTATCAAAGACTAGTGGGTGTGCATTCTGCTCCGATAGCTGAATTAGTGGCTCTACAAAGGGCTTGTGAGTTAGCTAAAGACAAAGTTGCCGATGCTGACACTGATAGTCATTATGCTTTTGGTGCAGTACATGATTTTGGGAAACTTTGGTAGCAGAGGACTTTTTTAACCTCTTCAGGAACTCAAATAAAAAATTCCATGTATGTGAATGCTTTATTAGAGGCTCTTTTGTTACCTAAAGAATTAGCAGTAGTTAAATGTAGTGCCCATCAAAGGGGTTATAGAAACATTTTCAAAGGGAAATAATTTGGGTCAAGCTGCTAAGCAAGTTGTAGAAGGACTTTGTGCAAATTTTCATGTGATGTTATTGCAAGACTTTAACAGTAATGAGATGTTTGATTTTTAAGAGAGTATCATTTTTGCAAGCTGAAGCATTACAGGGAGAAGTTCAGAGGAGGCTTAAAGATGGATGCAGTAAATCTGCCGGTGGGTTATGGCGACATCCAGATAACCAACTGGTGGTGCCTCCCTCATATCATTTACCAACCCATGCAGGTAAGACAGATTTATTTAATCAAATTACCCAAAGTTGGTATGCCCCTCATGTCTCCTGTTTGATACTTCAGTATTTAATAATTGTATAGTATTGTCACAAAGTATATCAACAATCCAAACCTGTGGCTGAAGGAACTCAATATATGATAAAAACAAGCAGTGGGGATCAATAGTATTTTATAAACGATTTGTGGATGACTTGTTCCTGCTGTGGGATGGGAACCAGGTAGAACTAGAGAAGTTCTTTAATGAAGCAAACACAAATACTAGTTTTTTGAGGTTTGAAACAAAGGTGTCTGATAAAGAAATTCATTTTCTTGCTGTCAAACTAATCAAAACAGAAGAGGGGGAGATTACCAGTAAATTATATAGAAAGGACTGTCATAGAAACACAATTTTACATAGAAGAAGTATGCACCCCGGACACATTTTTAATAATTTAGTTAAAGGACAGACATTGAGGGTGTCTAGATTAACAGCGAATGAAGAAGATTTTGAACATGAAGTGGTAGACCTCAAGCAAAGATTTAGAGAGAGAGGTTACGCAGATGAATTTGATGTTTTGGTAGGAGAAGGCGTCAAGTTAAGGGACACTGTCGGTAAACCATATTTTGCAAGAAGGGTGGAAGATGATGTAGTTAACCGACAAGGAAAAAGAAAAGTAGTAAGAGTTCCCACACAATATTCCAGTGACATGTCCATTGTGACAGGAATAATTAAGAAACCTTGGCCTATTCTAACGCATGGTGCTAAGATAAAGGAGATAGTAGGAGAAGACCCTAGCTTCTCTTTTAAGAATAAGAAATCCCTAAAAAGATACCTATGCTATCCTAGAGATGGTAAGGTAGGTAAAGGAGGAGAAGCAGCATCAACAAAAGGAACTATACCATGTAGAAAATACAACCAATGTAAATCTATAGACACTAGCAACACTTTTTCACATCCTGATACTGGCAGAATATTTACATTTAACGTACAGGCTACTTGCCACACCAAAAACATTGTATATTTAGCTGTATGTGATATCTGTTCATATTGTTATGTAGTTAAAACTAATAGGGAACGTAGATTTAGGATAAGTGAACACCTTTTACAAATTAAAAATCAGAACCTCACAAATGCTTTAGCCATGCATGTTAAGAACACAGATCCAGGACATACATTTAGGTTCCAGGCAGTAGAAAAGATAGAGGAAAATGAGAGAGGGGGTGACACCACTAATAATACAGAAACATCAGAGACACGCTGGATTATTAGGCTAAGGGCTGATAGAGGGTCAGGCCATAATGAGAGAATTCCATTAAAACCAATACTCAGAAACAGACCTTTGGCCAAATAGTATAATGAGTTATTTTAGAGTTATTTTTGGTATATGAATTTTAATGATTATTCAAAGTTTTAGGTTAGTATTTATATGTACACAATTTAATATATATCATGTATTTTTATGAATTAATTCATTAGTTAAGTGTGTACTAACAGCTAATATATGTGTAAGAAGTATTAAATGCAGTAAGTAGTTGATGTTTTATGTATAATGAGTATAATTAGTTAGCATTGTAAGATGCCAATTAAGTAGTTTTAGTTGATTGAGTCACCTGTATAAGATGTGCTTGCAAGTTCATATTTTTATGTAAAGGTCTGATGAAATGGTGTGAGAAGCACTACGAAAGCGCTTACCGACAACAAAAGCTTGTTTTTATCATATTTGAGTTCCTTCAGCCACAGGTTTGGATTGTTGATATACTTTGTGACAATACTTTTCGTTTTTGTATTATCTTACAACTCATTAATACCAACCTTAACCTTAAAGAATTTTAATTGTATAGTATACCTAGAACATGGGCGGCCACGGTTGTGCTGCGGTTAGTGTTGCCACCTCACAGCAAGAGGTTCTCTGGTTCGATTCTCGGCTGGGGTGCCTTCTGTGTGGAGTCTGCATGTCCTCCCTGTGGTCGCGTGGGTTTCCTCAGGGTGCTCCGGTTTCCTCCCACATCCCAAAGACATGCAGTAGGTGGACTGGACACTCTAAATTGGCCATAGGTTTGAGTGTGTGCATGTGTGTGCCTTCTGTGGAAGGTTGGGTGCCGGGCTGGCAACTCGACACCGTAAAACTCCACTGCCAATCATGAGCAGACAGGTGATCCGCTGTGGCGACCCCTAACCGGGAAAAGCCGAAAGAAGAAGAAGTATGCCTAGAACATAATGTTAGCAAAAATGCAAACATTAGGGCTGCCTGCTTACCATCACCTTGGGGACCTTTTGTTAATGTGCAGCTGGACTTTGTCCAGATGCCAAAAGTTCATCATTTACAATTTATATTGGTGGTTTGCATGTTTTCTGCATGGATGGAAGCTTACCCATGCCACAAAGCTGATTCTGTAACCGTAATTAAGATACTGTTATTTGAATTCATACCTTGATTTGGTGTACCTTGTACTATACTATCAATAGTGACCAGGAAACTCACTTTAAAAAATACCTGATTAAAGAACTACTCAAAATTTTTAATAATAAGTTGGGTCTTCACTTTCCCAACCTTCCACAGTCATCTGGATTAGTAGAAAGGGTTAATAAGACCCTTAAAAATAATATTTCAAAGATTTGTGCTGAAACAGACTTTAAATGGCCAGAGGCACTTCCCTTAGCTTTGAAGAGTATACGGAGTACATTAAATAGTACAAGGAGATTGAGTCTGTATGAGATATTAATGGAGAGACCCATGGCCCTTCCAGCTGCTCTCCCTGTGTCAGATAAATTAACTATAACAAATGATGATATATTGTCTTACTGCACAAACTTGTTCATTTATTGCGGCAGTATCGCAGAACTGTACAAGAAGCTCTTCTGCAACCTCCTGACCAGCCCTGTCACCAACTGCGGCCCAGTGATTGGGTTTGTGTTAAAACTTTCCAGAGAAAGAACTGTTTGAGTCCAAAGTGGAAAGGCCCTTACCAGTTGTTAACAATGTTTACTGCCATTCGCTGTGCTGGACTATCAATTTGGGTCCATTCTTCACACTACAAGAAAACCTGCCATGTGGGAGCCCCAGACGAATCATCTTTTTTAGCGAAGGAAGATCAAAGTGCGAAGGACAAATCATTTGCCTCATTGAAGAATTAAGAGAAAATCAACTTAGACAGCAGTCCATGATGACTCCAGGGACAGCAGGTACAAGGCAACTTTGTTTTTGTTGCGGTTTCCTTTTATAAACTGGTCAAGAGAAAATAGATTCCTGTTGGTTCTTCGACAATATACTGTGTACTTAAAAGTGACAAACTGTTGGGTGTGTTCGCATATACCTCATCATTCTGAGGCGGTGATTTCAATCCCTGTATCAGAGGTGACATTTGAAAGGGATCTTAGTGACACTAATCTAACTTTGTACAATGTGACTGACTTTTCAAAGGTTATGTCTCTACAGCTTGCAACCACAAATCGTGGCGACACATGCTATGCCAAAAATGGAACATATTAGTGGGATCCAACAAATGCAGTGACACTAGACATGAAAGTGTGTTAAACTCTTTACACTTTAAAAGCTGTGACTGGGGGTGTGGCATGGGCATGATAGAAGATCATTACATTTGTGGTGATCGTGCCTACCCCTGGTTGCCTACAAACTTATCTGGTTGTAGTTTTATGGGCTATATTACCCCTGCAATTCAACATTTTGAGAACCCTCCAGCAGGCAGACTGAGAAATAAATGAGCATTTACCTGGGCAGAGCAAGTATTTTCAGTCTTTACCCCTGGGTATGGAGTGCAAAAGACAATGTTCAAAATCACCGTACTTGCTCAAATTCTTCAGGGGGTAGCAAACCATACTTCATATCACATCAAGATGTCAAATCGAGAGATGACTAAAATTCAAATTGTGGTTTACAAAACTGGCTGGTACTCGACATAATGCTACCTTCCAAGGGGGGGGGGGGTCATGTGCCCTCATAGGAAGTCATTGTTATTCTTATATTAATGGCTATCATGATGAACAAGAAAAGTTAGCCAAATTTATGGAACAGAGGCTGAAGGACCTGGACAGCATATCTAAACAGTGGATGCTTTTTGGATGGTTGGGTAGTGCATATGGTAAGCTGGGAACTAATGTAGTACAAGGTACCATTACAATAATTGGCACTGATTTAGTTTTTTTTAATATTTCTGTTCTAAAGGCTGTAATTATAAAATGTTTACCCTCACCTGCATGTGAATTAACGCTTCTAAAGGTATCTGATAATAAACTTAAGTTAAATGAAAATTCAATCACTGTAGATGATGAATACTATGATGCTGAGACATATTTTATTAAGTTAAGAAAAATTAAAATATAATTGTGTGTGTTGTGTAACACTGACAGTGTTAAATGGGGGATAACTGTTACAAAAAAATATAATGATTATTTTTTACAAAGTGCATATTATCTTGTAGTTTCTTCACAGACAAGTCAAATAAAATGTTTATAATATGTTTATGTTAAAACAATGTAATATAGATGCATGATTTTGCAAAATATAGTTTCACATAAGTTGTAGCTTTATATTTTAAGTGTCTTACAACTGCATTCTCTTTATTAGCAAATTATAGCGTACTGATAGATAATTGAAGGCAAAGTAAGTGCTGACGGAGTTAAAGGATGTTACTGTGTTTGAGTCTGGTTTCAGAATGTTACTTGAGGAAAGAAAGAAAGTGTGTCAGGAGTAAGCTGTGGTCTTCTCAGGCTCGGGCATGAGTTGCTGCAAGGTTGTAAAGACTAGTGCTTACTGATACTGAATGTTACAAGGTCAAAAGATAAGATTCTTAGAGTAGATGGTCTATGTTTTAAAAAGGCATATTGTCAAGTGTTCACGTGAAGCTCTAAGTGAGAATCACGAAGGCATAAAATAATTGAAAATACATTGATTTGTTAAAAGCTATGTAACGCCAGAATAGTGTGTGCATGAACTTGATAAGAAAAGGTACAAAATATACAGTTTTTTTGTTTTGGGAGCCTGATCTGAGAAATTTGAGTAAGCGGCCTGCCAGTACTGTTTATGGAATAATGCAGTACTTTGCACATCCTGAAGCGTTATTCTTGACTCGAGACTAAAAAGGTAAAACTCTGTTAATTATTTGCGCACTTTAATACAATGTTCCATTCAATCAGTGGAAAGCAGCAGCACTAGAAATACAAAAGCTGTTAGAAAAAAGTAATTCAAGAGGTCTCACCAGACCAGAGAGAATCCAGAACTTACTCAAGAATATTTTAGTGCCAAAGAAAACAAGGGAATGGAGACCATTTCTGGATCTTAGCAAACTGAACAAGCCAGTTTGACACTCAAAGTTTTGGATGGTCACATTTCAGTCCATTCTGCCATTTTTAGGCAAGGACGAGTGGAAGTGCTCAATACACCTTCACGATGTGTACTATCACATAAAAATGAGAAAGAAGTCCAGAAGGATGTTCTTCGTGTTTCACTGTTGCAGTCATTACATTTGGGTAATCTGCTGGCAGGTTGCCCTAAGTCGGCCTGATTAACAGTCTTGGGTCCTGCGTCAGTTGCTGTCCCTTTTTCCATTAAGTCAGGTCGTCAGGGGTATAAAACATGCAGCCAATGCCATTATGTCAGTCTTTCTTGCCACACGGTGCCAGAAGCAGAAGCAGTTCGCAAGTGCCGATCGTCCGACTACTGAAATTTTCATTTCTGAGTTTCAGAACCAAAGTCTTCAACTAAAAAGCTAAGTATCCCGTTGGGGGAAACTTTTTCTTGCTCCTTATCGATGTCAGTAAAAGTTAATAATTGCATTACTTGTGGGAAGCAAATACCTCATAAGGATTTTCATTTGTACTGTATTCCTTGCCTAGGCACTGACCACAACGTACCTTGCTGTCAGTTTTGTGCTAAATTTCATCAACGCACTATTAAACGTCGGTATATTTTTGCTTCAAAATATTTTGGTTCACGCTTTAATTGTCCAGAAATGTCATCGGTTAGCAGTCCGACTACCAGAATACCTAAAAAACGCAAAGAAAAAGACATAGACAGGCTGTCAATGTCCAAAACTGACGAGCATACTTCTCCTAAGCCAATCGCCAGTACTCAGTGAGGCCCTTTCACAGCCCCTGATACCCGCTACTTCTGATTCGCAGGCCTCTACCGACACCCATTCGGAGTCCGGTATGCCGTGAGAGGCTTCAATTATGGAATCCGCGGATGTCTCTACCCTAGATGGGTCCGGAGCTGCTGTGCAAGCACCGGCTTCTGAGGGTGATTTCAGGCCTACAGATTTGTATATTAGACCGACGCCATCTTCAAAATTAAGGCCAAAATCTAAATCTATGTCTAAAAAACCGACGCCTGGGCCACATGTTCAGGTTCCTATGCCTTAAAAACAAATGATCAAAATGGCTGAAGGTTTAATTACTCTGATCAGGGTTAGCCAGCCCCCCCCCCCCTCTAAGAGGCCTAGGCAAGGCATTGATTATGAATCTTCTGAACAGGATTCTGTATCTTCTGACTCTTCTAATGAATAGGATTTGTCTATACCTACTTATGAGGACTCTGATGCAGAAGATTACATTCCTTCTGCTTCTCCCCCTGAGGATTTTTATTTTGGGGAAACTTTACATACCTTAAGGAAACATTTCCACTGGGAAAATCAGGACTTCTCTGAATCTAAAAAGAGACTTAGGGATTTTCTTTTTCTTCCTCAGCATAGGCCTTTGGCTATACCTCCTGTTCTAGACATCCTTTGGCTATACCTCCGGTTCTAGACATAGTTGATGATGTTTTTTCAGAATCTAGTATGGCTCCTGATTCTCTGCCTCCGGCTCCTTGTAAGCCAGACAGATACTACAGGGTTCCTGACTCCCACAAATTCCTTTTCAAAAATCCTATTGCAGATCCTGAAACCATTTCTCAGGGTCCCAAGGGCATTAAGGCCTCTATGCTAACCTTCCCGTTCTGATAGAGATTCCAGGGTGCTGGATAGATGGGGCAAGAAGGTTTACACTTCTGCAACCTTGGCAATCAGGGCTTTAAACTGTCAATTTCATATGCTTAAATATCAACAGCATATCATGGGACTGCTTAAACAGAAAATGTTAATTTCTGACTGTGTGGAAAATAAAGATTTACAGGATTTATTGCATTCAGCTGAATAAGTTAGAAAACATACTTTACAATGTGGTTTTGATTCTTTGGAGGCCTCTTGCAGGGCTGCTGTAACTGGGTCTGTGCTTAGAAGGCATGCTTGGCTCAAAGAGCAAACTCTGCCTGATCATGTTAAAGCAAAATTGTTGGATGCTCCTTTACAACAGGACTGACTCTTTGGTAATAAGGCTGAAGAAGTTTTAAAAAAGATGGAAGATAAAGCTAAATCTATGCAAACTGTGAAAGATTTCTTACAAGTGCAACCTCCAAGATTTAGTAGGCACTGGCCTACTAAGAACTGGTCCTTTCCAGTTCCTTCGAGAGCCACTCAAGTCAAACCCAGACATTCCAAAGGCTCCAGGTTTCAGTCACAAAGGACTTTTAGAACAAAACAATGGGGTGCCTCCTCCAAATCTGGAAACAACAAGGCATCTCCCTATGGTAAATGGTCTCAATGACTTCCCTTTACACTTACCAAGGACTTACCTTTTAGCCGCCCCTTTGGAGATAAAACTGGTACTTCATGCAAGAAACTGGCAAACTTATAACCCAGGACAAATGGGTTTTAAATATAGTATCCCAGGGATACAGATTTCATTTCCACATGTTGCCAATCCCAAATGGATGGCCAGACCTGCCCCCAAATCAGTGGGCAGAGACCCAGAAACAAGTACTGTCCCTCATGAACATGGGGGCTATTCAACCAGTACCAGAAGAGGAAAAGGGGCAAGGCTTCTATTCAAGACTTTTCCTGGTACCCAGAAAAGATAAATCATGGCGTCCAATTCTGGACTTATCTACTCTAAACACATTTTTGGACATTCCAAAATTCAAGATGATGACTCTTCAACAGTTACTTCCTATGCTAGGCAAAGATGCCTGGTTGGTAACTCTAGATTTAAAAGAGGCTTACCTGCATATCCCAGTCAGGGAGTCTTGCAGAAGATACCCCCACTTCAAAGCAGGCTACTTGCATTACCAGTTGTCTGCACTGCTTTTGGCTTGTCTACTGCTCCCAGGGTCTTCACAAAGTGCCTGGCTCCAGTAATTGCATTTTGCAGGCAAAGAAATATTCAGATATATCCATACTTGGACGATTGTCTAATTCAGGCAGAAAACAAGGACATTCTTCTAAAACATCTGGCGTTTGTAAAAAGGGTTGTAAGTTGTATAGGGTACACCATAAACGAAAATAAATCACAACTGGTACCCTCACAAAAAATGACATTCCTGGGTGCAAACTTGAATACAACTGCCCAGATGGCTTACGTAATGTCAGAAAAGTAAATTCATTTGGTAACTTATTTCAAACAGGTGGCCACAAAAACCCTGCTATCTGCAAGACAAATTCTGCAAGCCTTGGGGTTCATAGCCAGTTGCATTCTTCTAATTCCATATGCAAGACTGCATATGAGGAAACTTCAGTGGTACTTAAAAAGTTTATGGAGTCAACATTGTCACAGCCTGGAAACAATGATTCCTATCATATCTTGCCTGCAACTAGAGTTCCTATGGTGGGCAGAGGCCTGCCACCAAAGCAAGGGACTGCCATTCACCCCACCCCCTGCCGCCCAAACCCTAACTACAGACGTATCAGAATATGCTTGGGGGCCTCATCTGGCAGGGAAGTGCATTCAGGGCAAATGGAGCCCAAATCAAATGCACCTTCATATCAATCAAAAAGAGATGCTAGCTGTACAGAATGCACTGACAGCCTTCAAGGACTACCTTCTACCAGGACAATTAATGATAAAGACAGACAACACCACTGTCATGTGGTACATAAGCAAGCAGGGGGGTACACACTTCTACCCCCTTTGCAGACTAGCCAAGGCATTGTGGAACACTGCCTTGACTTATCAAATACAACTACAAGCTCAATTCCTGCCAGGAAAACTGAATACTCTGGCAGACGAACTAAGCATGGACCCACACGAATGGAAACTGGAACCACGGATTTTCAACATGTTGACATGCAAATGGGGGAGTCCAGACATAGATCTTTTTGCCTCACCCCAGAACTATCAGTTGGACACATTCTGCACAAGAACGCATCACAAAACAGCCTGGAAAGTGGATGCTCTATCATTCAGCTGGAAAAATCTATCAGTCTATGCTTTTCCCCCTCTGCCTCTGCTCTCCAAAGTTCTACTAAAAGTCAAACAGGACAAACTAAAAATGATTTTAATTGCTCCAGACTGGCCTCGCCAACACTGGTATCCACTCCTGCACAATGTGTGTCACCTTCCGCCGTGGCACCTGCCTCAGACACCTTACTTACTGTCTCAGCAGAACAACCAAATTCTACACACTCAGCTCCAAACTTTGAATCTTGCAGCATGGCTAATCACCTAAATTCACCCTTAGCATCCTTCAGCAAACCTGTGATGGATGTCATTTTGGAGGCAAGAAGGCCTAGTACTAGAAAATCTTATGCTGACAAATGGAAAAGATTCTGTGCCTGGAATCAATCACAAGGTATAAGCACAGCAGTGCCCAATATTCCTCAGATTTTACAATACTTAACTGAGATGCTTCACAAGGGCCTGTCCTTTTCTTCCATAAAAATCCATGCCTCAGCAATTTCAGTTCATTACAACACAGAACCTCCCCTCTTCTCTCATCCTCTGCTAAACAGTATCTCAGAGGGGCCAAAAACTTAAGACCACCCAGGATAGCTTCAACCCCTGCCTGGGACCTCAATTTTGTATTGGAAAAACTCACTCTCCCTCCTTTCGAGCCAGCTGCTACTGCAGACTTAAAATTTCTCTCCTGGAAAACAGCTTTCCTTTTAGCAGTCACTTCAGCTAGAAAGATTTCTGAATTACAGGCCCTTATGGCAGTGGAGCCTTTCATTATTTTTCATGCGGACAGGGTGTATCTCAGGACCAATCCATCCTTCATGCCTAAGGTGGTATCCAGTGTGGCTCTCAATCAGACCATTCATTTGCCAACTTTCTTTCCCAATCCACAGAACAAGGGGGAGCGGATTCTGCATTCATTGGATGTACACAGACAACTTAGATTTTACTTAAACAGGACAAAATCTCAAAGAAAATCTGAACAACTGCTGGTGGCATTTGCTGCAGGGGCAGAGGGAAAGGCTATTTCAAAGCAGACTGTTTCCAAATGGATAAGCCATTGTATTCGTTTCTGCTATATGCACCATGGTAAAACTATCCTCCAGGGGATCAGATCTCATTCCACCAGGGCAGCATCTACTTCTACAGCCTTTCTCAGAGGTGTTCCTACCAGAGACATTCTAGAAGCTGCTACCTGGAGCTCAGTTCATACGTTTACCAAACATTACCATTTACCTTTCTTCACTAAATCCAGAGCTGGCTTTGCCACTGCTATCCTGCAAGGCCGTACAGCTGGTCCAAATGCTGTATAAATCCATCCTCCCAGCCATAGCTTTGGGAATCTACCTAAATGTAATGATTGAAGCAGTGAAACATGAAGGATATAGTACAGTTGTGTACACTTAGTAGATGTTCGAGTGTATTTACTATTGCAGTCCTGGTTACCCTCCCTCCAACCCCCTGTATTTCTCTTACTATACCTCTACTTTCCTTTACTATGCTTAAAAGTCTTTTTAGTGTATTTGCTTTTGTTTGGAGGTATATTTTTGTGTTTTTTAATTACTTAAATATTTGGCTCCCCATTTGGGGGGCACCTGACATCTGGGGCAAGAAAAACTGACGTAATGGTGTCGGCTGCATGTTTTATACCCCTGATGACCTGAAGTCATGGAAGAAGGGACAGCAACCGACGCAGGACCCAAGACTTTGTTAATCAGGCCGACTGAGAGCAACCTGCCAGCAGATTACCCATATGTAATGACTGCAACAGTGAATACACTCGAGCATCTACATTTATGGTAAGTGTACACAACTGTACTTTCTTGCACTTCTAGCTGAGAGTCAGTTATTACCAGTTCAGAGCCCTGCCCTTTAGTCTCACCACAGCCCCCAGGGTCTTCACCAGCTGGATGGCAGTGTTGGCATCTCACTTATGACTACAGGGATTCCAAGTGTTTCTGTATTTAGACAAATGGCTCATCACCACCCCGACCAGGCATCTACTCATAATAGCGAGAGACCAGGTATTCCAAACTTGCTCTCTTCTAGGAATTACAATAAATTCCAACAAATTTCCGTTGCAACCATCTCAAACATTACAGTTCGTAGGAGCAGTTTCCAATACAATATCTGCAAAAGCTTCACTTCCCCTAACCAGAGTTCAGACATTGAGATTCCAGGTCATGAAAATAGAGAACAGCACCAAAATTTCAGCCTGATTGATTCTTCAAGCCTTGGGCTCAGTGTCAGCGGCCATAATTCTAGTCACCTTGATAAGATTTTATATGAGAATTCTTCAGTGGATGCTAGCGTCTCAATGGTCAATTCTTTGTCAGTGGATGTCAGTTCAAATAGGGATCGCACAAGCATGCAAAAGATAGCTTTGGTGGTGGATAAGGTCAGATCAGGTTCTACAAGGCTGTCTGTTCATTCTCCCTCAACCCAAGGCCATAGTGACTATGACTGTATCCCATATTGGGTTGGGGGGACTACCTGGGGGAAAACCGTCCAAGACACTTGTTCCTCCAAAGAGGCCAGTTTGCATATAAATGTCCTGGAGATGAAAACAATGCTTTTAGCACTGCAAGCTATTCAGGATGCTCTACCTCTGGGGACAGTTGCAGTTCAAACAGACAATGTATCAGTAGTTTGATAAATCAAAAAATGAGGAGGAACCAGATCTTACCCCTTGTGTGGAGAAGCGCTCAGTGTGTGGTATTGTGACAGTAGACAAATTGAGCAGGTCTAATTCTACTACCACGAGTGGTCTGTCAACATGAAAGTGATGGAAATGATTTTCCGCCAGTGGGGCCAGCCTTGCTGCTATCTTTTTCCATCTCCCCTAAACAACAATTGCAGCAGCATTTTTGCCTAATCCCCCCACAGGGGGAATCACCAAAGGATGCTGTGCTCCACAATTGACCCTTCGATTTTCTCTTTGCTTATCCACCAACTCCCTTGATTCCCAAGTTTCTACAGAAAGCTGCATGGTTGAAGAGCAAAGTCATGCTTATTGCACCTCACTGGCCTTGACAGATTTGGTTCTCCTTGCTTTGGCCTCATCTTCTTTACCCACCTTGGATTCTGGATTTGATTCCTGACCTCCTGTCTCACACAACAGGCATGATTCATCTGCATATCTCAAACTTCAGGCTAATAACATGGTTTCTCCACTTCCGTTAATAGACACCCTATGCTGTTGTATCCTGTATGTCATATACTTTTATCTTCCCATAAAGCTTCTACTAGGAAAATTTACAAAAGTAAATGGAAAAGATATGTTGGGTGCATCAAAAACGTATTGGTCCATTTTCAGTGGCTACATAAAGTGTCCTAGAGTTTTTGGCAGAAATTTTCAATAAAGGAGCGAGCTCTTCTACCATTAAAGTTCAATTAACAGCAATCTTTAACTTTTATGTATGAGCTGACAATTCTTTCCTAGCCTCTACTAAGATATGCAAGGCCTTTCTAAGAAGTACTGTTCTACTTAGACCACCTTAGAAAGATCCTCCTCTTCCATGGGATTTGAATCTTCTACTTCAGGCCTTAATCCAGCCCCGTTTTGAAGAAGCAGGAAAATGTGATCTTAAATTTCTGACCTGGAAAGTGATATTTCTAGTAGCTATTATTTCTGCCAGAAGAATTTCAGAACTTCAAGCATTATCTTCTAAACCTCCTTACCTGAATTTCCATAAGGATAGGGTGACATTAAGAACCAACCCTTCCTTCCTAAGGTAGTGTCAGAATTCAGTATCACTCACTCTCTTAATTTGCTCATTTTCTTTTCAAAAATTGAAAACAAAGGTGAATATGTGTTACATTTGCTGGATGTTCATCGACAATTGTTTCTTCTTATACTGAACAAAAGAGATTAGAAAGTCTGATCAGTTATCTATATCCTTTGCAGACAACAAATTAGGCAAATCTGTTACAAAGTTAACATTGGCAAGATGGATTACTGACTGCATATCTTTTTTCTATAATAAATTGAGCATTTTATTATCAAAACCTTTAAGAGCCCACTCTACTAGATCTGTGGTAACCTTGTCAGTATTTTTATCCAATCATTACATGGATGACATTTGTGCAGCTGCTACTTGGGCTAATCCTCATATTTTTATTACTCATTACAAATTGGACCTGGTCTTAAGGAGAAGAGTAGCCTTTGGTTCAACCGTGCTCAGAAATTTCCTTCCTTAGCGTCCACCCAGGATTTCAGGTAGCTGGGGACTCTGTCCCAATGGTTGAGGAATAAATGAAAATTGACAACATCAGCTAAAGAAGTTCGGTACTTGCCATAATGTTTCATCTGTGTTGTCTGTTTTCATTCTTCCTCAACTCCCCGCCCACCAACCCCCAACCTATGTCATCATGGACTTCTGAAAGAATGAAATGTTATAAAGACACCACAGTGTCTTGTATGGAGATCCAGATACTGATTTCCTTTATCGGGAACATTATTCTAACATTTTTTACTTATGACATCTAGAAAACAGGGTCTGAGGTATGTTAGGGGTTGGTGCTTTATGGGTAGGGGAAGCTTGAGAGTTTGTTGGCCACGAGATACACTAACGGCTGAGTCAAATCCAAGGTTCGGAACTGAACCCAGTGATAGAGGAAAAATAAAAATGGACAACACAGATGGAACATTATGGCAAGTACATAACTTCTTTTTCTACATGATGGTAGCTAACCTGCCAAGTGCAAAAGCATCTTTCAGCAGGTAGGTTGAGGAGTTATCATGTAGTGTAATACCCCCAACCAAGCTTAGGCGTTCCTCTGATTGATAGGTAATGAGAGCATGGCATAGGATCATAGGAAGTTACTAGGCTATTGGCCCTGAGGACCTTATAAGCCTAATGAGGAGTTTAGCCCATACATAGACAAATCAGCATCCGATGCCCCTGTCCAGTAGGGACATGGGTGTAATCCCAGGCATGTATTTTCTATTTCCTATCCAGTTATCCAGGTTGTGCTTAAAAGGGGGTAAAGAGGTACTCTGCTTGACGTGGAGAGGGAGTCTGTTCCATAGATGGGGAGTCTCTGGGACACAATTCTGTCCCGCCAGCAAGTCCTATTGATGTCACAGACCAGGTTCAGGCCACGTGTGCGGGTTACTCGAGTGGAGCTTGACTTGTGGATATGCAGCAGTTCTATCAAGGCAGGGTCCAAGATCACCTTGTATGCCAGACAGAGGTCACCTGTGAGGAGTTTGTATGAAACGGAGTAGAGGGATAGGACTTTTAGCCTATCTGTGTATGGTATATTTTTGAGGCCCTTGTTTCTCCTGGTGAGGAGCCAATATGGTCTCTCCAGCTGCTGCATGTGGTTTGTGAGGTACATGCCGAATGGGTTATTGTACTCAATAATGGGCCTTATAAGGGAAGAATACAGGGATGTTAAGACATCCTTGTCCCTGGATGAGATGCCCTTACTTATGAGGTTGGTCATGTAGAAAGCTTTCCATACAACGGAAGCAACATGGTGGTCAAAAGTCAGGTTGCTATCAATCTGGGTACCCAAATCCCTCACAACTGTCTGTGTGTCTTAGGACATTGTTATTAGTGTGATAATTTGTGGGTACATCACTCTTCCCCAAAGGGGATGATGCTTTTTTTTTGTATTCAGCTTGAGGCCATGTTTCTTGCACCAGTCATTTGTTTGGGTGAGGCCCTCTTGGAGGATGTCTATGTCACTAGGGGAATTGATGTCAGCTCCCAGCTTGCAGTCATCTGCAAACTTGGTCAGCCATAGCCCACTGGTTTTGGCCTGCACCTTAGAAAAGTATATCCCAACTAACAGAGGCCACAAGACCAAAGCCTGGGGTACTCCACTCGATACAGGTTTACTGCTTGAGGTGGTTTCCCCTATTTTGACTAGGTAGGTTCTATCAGTGAGCCAGTTTGTTACCCATCTGGTAACATACACATTGATGCCTAGTTGAGAGAGTTCATCTATTATGCCCGAGTGGGGAATAGTGTCAAAGGCTTTGGCCAGGTCAAGGTAGGCAGTTTGCACGGTTTTCCCCTCATCCATGGCTTTGGTAACTGCCTCAAAAAAGTCAACCAAATTTAACAGACACGACTTCCCATTGATGAAGCCAAACTCTGTGGGATCGAGTGTTTGGAGGTTGCCAATGTCCTTCTTAATGAGGTCTATGATAGGCTGCAGTGAATACCATATGCATTCATCCTGTGCCATGTATATATATATATATATATATATATATATATATATATATATATAGAGAGAGAGAGAGACAGAGAGAGTTTCAGTTCAGAATGTCGAGTTACTGAAAACTCGAACTTCATATGGTCGAGACCATATGATCGAGTTTTCAGAAACTCGAAATTCCAAACTGGAAAAAAAAAAAAAGTCAACCACATCGTTTCTGCAGGGAGCAAACCCCCCTGCACCCCCAATCCCACTACTTAAATATACCAACTCCAAGATCACGCTACAGTGGGGAAAAGGGAAATCTTCCATTCTGCACTGTATGCAGAAGCGCAGAATGGGAGATTTTCCATTTCCTCACTGTAGTGTGATCATGGATATGGTATATTGAAGTAGGGCGGGTGCAACGGGACGTGCCCCCCTGCAAAAAATTTATATTAAACTAAATTTAAGTCTTTTTTTTTTTTTTTTTAACACTTCACAATTTCTAGTTTCTGAAAACTCGATCATATGGTCTCGACCATATGAAGTTCGAGTTTTCAGTAAGTCGACATTCTGAAGTGAAACGTGTGTGTGTATATGCATATGTATATAATGTGTGTGTGTGTGTGTATGTGTGTCGTATATATCATTTACAAAATGCATTTGTGATAATCTTTTGACCTAGCCTTCGTAATATATACTGTGTACACTTATATATACATTGTATACAATGAAATAATTCATCCTCTAACTCTTGAAGAACAAACACACACAAAATAACACATTACATAATCACTGTAGCTTCAGAGACTGCAAAGAGCATTTTTTTCTCAGTCAGTTTGATTAGTCAGCCCATTACACTTGTTCCTTCTGCTGCAAGACAGAGCTAACCCAGTACACAGAATCCTGGCCACACCCACTCTGTGGTGCAAAAAGAAATGCCTTAAATGTATATGAACATTTGCAGATATTCAAAATTTACTAAACAACTTGCCTCCATTGTAATCTGAATGGGGAAATTTTCACTGATGCATTCAGCAGCAAGTAGACCAATGAAAGGAAATTTTCATTGTAAAAACTCAAGCTACATTCAATTGGTGGTGTGATTTGGTGCCATTAACGGCCCCATGTAGGTAATGTTAGCTGTGGTGTGGGTGAGATTTGCTTCTATGCATCTTGGGGGATATTACACTACACAATAACCAGTTGAGAAACGTGCTTAGAGCCAGTAATGTCAGACTCAGTATCATCTAACTTGGAAGTAGGCTTCCTTCCCGGAGCCAACTCCCAACACCTTGGATCCAAAGTCTTGGGTCTCACTAATGCCATACCATTCAGCATTCCTTAAACTTTTCCATTTTCTGCTCAGGCAGCACCTTGGAAATGACACCTCTTAGTTCCCTAGTTACTCTTTTCCACTGCTGCAGCCATATTGCTGTTACTGCTGCTACCACCATTGTGGCTGTAGCCCATAATGACAGATTGTGACAGGATGCAGGAGATGCTGTAATGACTTTGGGAGTCCTAGGATTAAAGGTTTTCCTCCCATGATCGTCAGAGGCCTTTCCAGTGCACACAGTGTCCCTGAGCAGGTTGCATGTGTACACATACAAGCTTAAAATGTCATATTCTAGCCAATGGTGGGTATGTATGCATGAGAATCCATGTTACACATCACTCTGGCCTCCAGTATGGGTATTGCAGTATAGCTGGTTCCCACATCCTCACTTGAGAATGACAGAGCAGTCTGTTCATATATTTTATCTCCGTCACTGGTCTTCTAATGTCAGGGATGTTAGATAAGCTCTAGATAGCAGTGATAGTCTGCAGCAAGGCCACTATAATAGGCCACCTCCTCTACTTGCAGAGTGAGAGTTAAATCAAGGCAGGACACGTTTTATGGGCATTTTAGATTTCTTGCATATTTACTCTCTCCCTAATCCCATCCCAAGTGTGCAGCATGCCTTCTAGCATAGTGTAGTTCATGTGCATGTTGCCACATATATACTCCTCTACAGTTGATCTGCCAGCACTCCTTGTATATAGTTGAGCTAAACTGTAATACCTGACATCCACCACTGGGTTGTAGACAATTCGAAATTTCCAAGGACAGATGTCATAGCTTTAAGCTGCACATCCTGCCAATCTCTTACTGACTCCTTCAGTGACTGGGTGAGATACTTGAATCTGGATATTGTAGGTCAAAGTCAGTACTGAATTCCTCTGCCATGCAGCTGACTTTGCCCTGTAATTTGTGCTTTATTTCTTTTTCACGTGTTTCCCCTTGTCAATGGGCTCTATGGATAACATTCCAAAAAAGATTGTCTTGGTGTGTAGGGCCCTCTGCATTGGATGTCTAGATGGGGTGCCCTTCTTGAGAACCCTTTAACTACTTGTACTTGTTTTTTTTTTCCCCTCAGGTTACCAAGCCCAGGGGTATGTGCTGTAGTGTCTTCAGCACCCATGTTTTCCAATTCTTGCAGCTTACATAAGTTTGAATGTAATAATAATTTATGTCATAGGAAAGATTTTCTGTTTGGTGTCTACACAGTCAAGACCTACTAAGTGTTGCCTCAGTCGTCATGTCCCTAACCACTACCCCAGTAGGAACTCCATTTTTGTTTGGGACGAGACCTTGGTATGGAAGCTTATGCAGAGTGCCAGCTCTTTAAGATAGATTCCCAAAGTAGGATATGTGAGTAACTGGCATTGATGGAGGGGCAATAAGCCCAGGGTCTGCCAGAGAGTCATTGTATGTCTCAAATAAAAACAAGGGGATTGAAAGTTAAATAAAGAAACAAAAAAAAAAAAAAAAGAGTAGGAGGCTAGGCCTTTCCCAAACCTTTGGCTGCATCTGAGTATGTTTCTTTGGTGGCAGCATTTAAGGTCTCCATAGTGGAAGCCCTTGTTTATAGAGTTGAGACTCTTGCCCATTATTTGTGGATCACCATGAGCACCAGAAAAGCAAAACAACCCATCAGACAGACAGAAGTCAGACAATAAATATTCCCCCTTGCACCCCCCTCCCCTTTACTGGAGTAGTAGAGCTGGCTACCAGTGATTAAAATGTTTAGAGTCTTTTCAGATGTCTCTAAGTAGACAGTCTTGGTAACATCAGCCACAGTTACAACAGGTTGTATGGCACTCTGGGGATACTTGTCTTAAATTCAGAACTTCCACCTTTCTCTTGTTAGCTGGCTGTGGTAGGGAATTTGACAGAATCAGCATACTTTGGCTGGCTAAGTGATTCAAACACTTGTATATAGTTCTCTGATTTCAACTTCCTCATTGAGAATTTTCAGGAATGGCTTGAATATGTCTCTAGTTACATCTCACAGTGGCACCGTAATCCATTTCTACCATATAAGACCATGGGTCTTCTGCTTTTGTAATGCAGCACCAGCCCCCCCTCCCCCTGAGCTTTAGGTGCAAAGATTGGAGTGGCTGAATGACATGTAGAGTTGAGGTGAATATTGCCTGTCATAAAATGACAATGTCAGAGCACTGTCAGTAGTGCAACAGGTTGCATGCTTGCATTTGGTGCAGAAGGCTAAAGGTTGTATTCCTACACTAGGTTGATTGATTGCTAATAGTATGCTGCATAAGGGGGCTGCTTCACTCTTGAGTGTGTCATCCTGCCGATGGGATGTTAAACCGAAGTTTTACTTTGACTTGCCGATATCTTCGGTGGATATAAAAGATCCCACTGAATCTGTTGTAAAGAGTAGGAATCCATTCTGTTACACAATGTAAAAAATACACATTATTTGCACGTTTACAAAATGTAAATATTTACAGGCACATATATATGAGTCTGTGGTTAATTGTCAAAAGGAATAACCATCGAATGATACATCATCGAATGCAGAGCATCAAACTCCATCTATTGAACATGTACTTCATCGAACCTGTGAGACAGGGAAAGTAACTAGTTGGCCAACACTTCCCCGTCTCACTTTTCCTCACTCTAGTGCGATCTCAGACTTGATATATATAGTTGGGAGGATGTGGGTTTGAAATACTGCCATTTGTGAGACGGGGAAGTTTTGGTCTAGTAGTTAGTTTCCTCGTCTGACAGGTTCAATGAAGTGCATTTTCGATGGATGAAGTTTCAATGCTTTGCATTCGATGATGTTCCGTTTGATGGTTATTCTTTTCTACGATTAACCATAGACCTCATTTATATACATTTCTAATTTTTTTACTGTTTATCATTTTTTTTATAACATCTTCATTACTATTCTTCCATATTTGACCCCCACTCCTCCTTCCACAACCATAATCTAATTTTTCAAAATATATCTGATAAAATTAATTTTCCATTAAAGAAACGGTCTGTCTTTCATTCCAAATAACTCATGTTACATAAAATAAATTCTAATCTACACTTCTCACAGATTGATTTTTATTGTTTTTATAATATCTGTACATAAATCACATACATGTGATTATGCGTGTCATTAATATTATCAAAAAACATTTCTTCGTATTCTTCTACATTTAAAAAAAAGATGATGCTCTGTTCTATCTTCCTCCCCATAAAATAAAAATAAACACTCTTTCAACTTCCTTTTTTATATGACATATTCCCCTTTACTGTTATTACCAATCTCCATAAGAAATCCTGACACTCTACTATCTTGATATACCACGTTTTACTGACTTTAATGGCTTTAATCACTTCTTCTGGTAAAATTTCCCATGGATTAACATAATAATAATGTTTGATCTCATTGCTATATCATCAAATTTTTACTTTCCTTGTTAGTATTTCTTTTTCTTAACATTTGATTACTTGGAAAATCCAACTGGTAGGAGCCCATTTTCAGCAGTGGCCCGAGGAGAGAAGCTCCAAAGTATTGCAAAACATTTTAAGAACAATAATTTTGTAGTCTGTCACTCATCTTGTTTTACAAGTGAAGGCGAACAGGCGGGATAGTTCGTTTATATGCTTTATTACATAGAAAAACATCAGGATGGATAGCAGCAGTACAAACTTTAAACAAACCGATTAACAGACTACACAGACATTCATGCTTACATCTCAGCAGCTTACTACAAAATGGTAGTCAGGCTCGCAGTATTTATACACATGTGCAAGCCCCTAGAAAGCTTCTTATAGGTATACATATATATTGATCTACATCCTCCTCCTTTAATGATTTGCCCACAGTAAAATGACATTTGAAAAAAAGAAACATGCAATTGTACAGACAATAAGAAATAAACACAACCCTTATGTCCAAGTTGCATGGAACATGGTCTGGAAATAAGACCTGATCTAGTGATATAACAATCAGAACTGGTTTTAGCAGTAGGGACAGTCATTAGTGAACAAACATATTCTGGAGTTGGGATATTTATTGGAACATCATCTGGAACTTGAACGCTGGATAACTCGCACTGAGATATA
This sequence comes from Protopterus annectens, assembly GCF_019279795.1. Taxonomy (NCBI): domain Eukaryota; kingdom Metazoa; phylum Chordata; order Ceratodontiformes; family Protopteridae; genus Protopterus; species Protopterus annectens. The sequence continues at coordinate 526,871,669 of NC_056745.1, forward strand.
GAGTCTTTGTCGCAGGTATGATACTGCAATACAGCCTCAGACACCAGGATCAAATGTTTCTGATTCTGCCTAAATTCTGCTCCTTGAGATTCCACAATATATGATCTCGGCTCTGGACATCCACTTTTCACAACTTCAATCCAATCAAAACCTTTGAACATCTACATCCTCACTACCTCTCCTTATCATAATGGATTGAGCAGTTTGCTCATCTTATAATAGGACTTTTAGGATAAGCACTTCAATAGATTGGCTTTCTCTGATCTGTTGTTCATGACACATGGAACCAATAATTTACTGCTGATTGGTAGTGTGGTTCTGGTTTGTCTTGACAGACGTCTCTGTGCAGGTGAACCAAGATGTTTATCGTGAGGAACATTTCTGAGATTCAAGAGATTCAAGAAAACATCGCTATTGTCTCATTTTGACTTCATTAGTAATTGTTTCACACTTTGAATTGCACGTTCTGCCAAACCATTTGACTGTGGATAGTCAGAGCTACTTGCATAATGAGTAAAGTCCCACTCTTTGGCAAATCTGTTGAACTGTTGGCTTGTAAACTGTGTACCATTGTCAGAAATAACTTGCAGACTCAACCACGGTAGCCCAGGAATCTAATTAGCTGAAGTGGTTCTTTCTGTTGATGTGGCTTAGTACTGTTCCTTGCAGAACAAGATGAAAGTACTGTCTCAATGTCCCTTGACATAGAAGGCCAAAATACTAGACCTGTCACCCTCCTTTTGGTAGAGTGTGTTCCTGGGTTGCCACGATGCAAGATAGTGATATACTCTTGTTGCAAGGACTGTGGAACAATTAATTTAGTACCTTTCATGATGATACCATTGTCAGGCAAAATCTCAACTCTGTAAGGAAAATGTCAATATTAAAGGTCAACTGGTAAACAAGATTGTTTTGATGACCATCCTCGACTGATAAAGTGGTTGAGCTTCTGAAGAACTGGGTCTGAGGCTGTATGAATTCTAAGCTCATCAAGACATGAGGAAAAAAAAATTCTCACTTCCATGACTTCAAAATCACGTTGCTCATTTGCATACTGTATCAGCAAGATAAAGAAGTTTGCCTTTCATGTAGACAAGATTGAAATTATACTTTTGAAATTTCAACATCATGCTTTGCAATCTGGCAGTAGCTGTATGCATAGGCTTTCTCAAAATAGCAACTAGAGGGTAGTGATCTGTTTCAGTCTGGATAGGTCTACCATAAATAAAATCATGGTACTTTGAACATGCAAGCACAATTGCCAAGAGTTCTTTCTCTGTCTGAGCATACTGTATTTAGGTTTGGGTTCAAGTTCTGGGCCCATAGGTACTGGTCTATCCTCCTGAAGAGTGACTGCACCAAGACCAAATTTTCAAAGCATAACAGGAAAGAGTAACTGATTTGTGAACATCATAGTATCTTAAAGTAGGTGGACTGGCAATTCAGTGTTTCAGGACATCAAATTACTAATCAAATTACTAATTATTAAAAATACTAATCCGTGAACCTATGAAATGCTCTTTGGTGTTACTCTGACTATGACTAAGTTACATCTTTGTGTGTCAGCTCTCTTAGCAGTGCTGAAAGTTGACTGACGTCTGTAATGAACTTCCCTAGGTAGTTAAGCATGCCAAGAAAATGTTGTAGGGCTTGAATATTGTCTGGAGCTGGCATCTTGAGAATTGCTGTTTGCTTGGATGCATCTGATCGTAAGCCTGAACTGGTAAGTAAATGACCAATATAGGGGACTTCTCGTAGCCTGAATTTGCACTACTCTGAGGATTCAGTTTAAGATTCACTTCACGTGCTCTTTACAGAATTTTCTTGAGGTTTCTGTCATTCTCAGCTTCACTATTACCTCCTACTAGATTGTCATCTACTCTAATACCACATGGATACCCAGAAAAAAATTGCACTATCGCACTCTGGAAGACTTCACTGGCAGAATTTATCCCAAATGGCATTCTCAAAACTCTGTACTTGCCAAAAGGAGTATTGAAAGTGGTTAACAATTAAGATTTTTTGTCAAACAAAATTTGCCAAAATAAACTCTTTGCATCTAAGACAGAAAAAAACAGTGGCATTTGGCATAAGAACAGCGACTTCTTTGAATGTACTCATTGGATGATGTCTTTTTAGTGCTTTGTTCAAATCTTGTGGATCAATACATATTCTGATACCATCTGAACTTTTCTTATGAGCCACGACCATGGAGGATACCCATTCAGTTGGTTCATCAACTGGATAAATTATATCTTGCTGCACCATTTTATCTAGCTCGGCTTTGACTCTGGAATCTTCAGGGCTGGCCTGACATCTAGACTAACCTCTGGGTCTAACTTCATGGAGTACACAACTGGGAGTTTGCCTAGTTTATCTTTGAAAAGATCAGCATAGGTGGAGAAAATAGACTGGATGAAATTAGAATAGTGGTATTTCAAGCTTATTTGGTTGACTTCCTTGTTAAATGAAAGCAGTCCCATTTTCAAACTGTGTCCGAGGCCTAATAATGACTGTCTATGCCTTTTGACCACATAAAATTACAAGTCATAGCTGTTCACAGCAGAGTAACATAAAAGCACTACTGAACCTTCAGTTTGAATTTCTTCAGCATCATAAGCAACAAGCTTCGCACACTTTGCTGAATCAAGCTTCTCACCAGCACATACTCTAGCAAATGTTTCGGCTGACATAAAATTGCATTTTGAACCTCTGTCAACTTTGAGCTCTGTGGGTTTTTCATTTATCTGAACAGTACAAAATACTTCATTCTGTGCCCATAAATCTACTGCAGTGACTGTTTCATTAAGCACAGACACACCATCAACATAAAAAGTAGGGTCACAGCTTTCTAATTGATCAACTTGTCTCTCTGAATGTTCTGCTTTAATAAAAGAATGTGCCCCTTTTGATTCCACTTTTTACATCTGTGGCATTGCTAGCCAAAATCTAAGCACTTTTCTCTTTTAGATTCTTGCTTTCCACCACAATTACGACAGTTGACTATGAGGTTAGGTGAGCATGTGCCCTCACTCTTATGCTTGTTTGCTAACTCACCCTTGTGCTTCACTGAGACTGTGCGCACTCTAGAATTTTCTGAAATGGTACAGGGTTTCCCAATGAGTGTTGCAGGGTTCACAGTTGCTGCTATGTGCTTGGGCCTATTTCTTTTAACCACATGCTGCGTACTATCAACATTAGCCTTAGAAGTTACTGGAGGCATGCATTTCTCATTTGTAATATTTGCATATTTGTATGCTTTTCTCTAATCTCGTATATCTGACAAATCTCAATGTCCTTATTCAAAGTTAAATCACTGTCATGAAGCAAAATCTTTCTCACAGCATCATCTTTAGTACCACACACAAGTCTGTCTTTTATCAACTCATCCCTTAAATTACCAAATCTGCACGTTTTAGCTTAGTTTCTCAAATCAGTTATATATGTTGCAAAAGTTTCACCAGGCTTTTGATCTCTTATTTAAAATAATTGCCTTTCCATTGTAATATTCGTTTGGGGGTTACACATTTCTCTAAATTGACATTTTAATTGCTTGGGGTCTTCCTTTGACTCAGCCGGTACAGCTATATGACGATTTTCCCCCTCTCCTGCAAACACAGCAGGTGCATACACAAATGAACGCTTTCTTTCTATGGCTTCTGAACCAGCTGGATTAAGCAGAATAAATGCCTTTCCCCCGGATTCATGAAGCTCGGCGCAAGGCCGGTGTAAGGCTTGCGCCGGCCATGCAGCGTATAAATGGCGTAGCAGCGCCACATGCATAGTAATGAGTGTGCGCTGCAACCACAACCATGTGCATAGGGCACGTGCGCGAGTCCAGGGAGCCTAACTAGGTTGCGCTCGGAGGCGTGGCCAAGTCTGCAGGCGATGAGCAACCTAAAGTGCTGACTCTTACAGGCCACCTGCAATAGTAACCGCACCTACCAGTGTCCGTGGATAATGAAACGTATGCAAAGTATGCTACAATAGTACCCGTCCACACAAAATGTAGAACCAAAACATAAATGCACGACATACAAAATGTTCCCGTTCATGGAACACATGATACTTAGAATACTGTGTCCGTTACGTATTGCACTGTCAGCAGTCATACCCAGTGGAGGTGTACTGCATCATGTCAGCGTGCCGCAAATACACACGACCAGCCCCATGGGCATGGTCACCAGCAGTCCCACAGTGGTAGTGATAGTACACATCTGGGCAGTCGTGGCCATATAACAACCATAAAGAAACTAGACATCCCAAACACACACAAACATATGTATAGTAAAATGTGCTATACACAGCAACGTAACTGTCACATACACATGGGATGGCATATGCCGAATCAGAATATCCAGAAGCAGAACCCATGCATGCAAATGTAATACACAACAACCCCTTCATAGCACGTAACCCGCACCCATGTCTGAATGTCCACCTAATCCAGCTAGCAGCCATGCGCAGCTGCACACCTACACAGAGCGGGTATACCCCATATGTAGTAGGAAGTATTGTCCTAGGCAGTGACAGGCTTGCAAATATGTACCCCACATATGTCAACATCCCATCCCAGGTACCGAAATCCAAATGGCTGCATGTGAATGTGTCGGCAGAATGTGTACAATCCCGCATGTGGTTACTGACCTGTCGAAACCCCATAGGTGTTCACACGCCACGGTGTCCATAACTGTACACATCTGGACAAAGCAGTATGTGTAGCCACGGTACTGATGAGTAGCTATGCAGACATGCCAAACATAATACACAGGGTGGAACAGCTGTCCACCAAGCAGGTCACCCCAGCAGGGTTGCCACATGTACAGATTGTCAAGGTGAGACATCACTCGTAGATATGTGTGGATTTGCATGGTAAAACACCCACAGCCAATGCAAAGGATAGAATAACATGTATATGCCAGAATGAAAGGTTATTGCATAGCATGTGAATAGATTAAGCTATCCAATATAATAGTCATGTGTACCAGATACAAAATGCCTGTAACATGCAAGTAGTAATGAAGGTAAGAAATACACTACTGTGTTAATATCACAGGACATATGGCACGTGTCAAGTGTTGACGCAGGACACAAATGTCCATAATGGGGCCTCCCCCGGAAAGAGGAACAAGTGCTAACCCTACCCCCCACTGAAGTATCGGCAGTATAAATACAACCCAATGACACACCAACACCACCGTCCAACCCATGACAGCAACAAAAGCTGGACAAAGACTAACACGATGCGTGCACAAATAGGGACACATGTAATCAGTGCTCTCACAAGCTTCTACAGGCCATCGAATAATAGTATGTACATACGCATGAAATGCTGCGAAGGATGTGTGGTAGTCCCCAGTATCACAGAGGTACGTACACATATACACTGTAACCAACCGTCACATATGTTCACTGTAACACAGCATACCTGCAGGTAATACATAGTTCAGTCGTGTGCTACATAAATATCCACGTATGAATGACTACAGGGAATAGACAATTGTGAATGGGAACAACGCACAACATGGAATATGTATGATAACCAGCACCACCCACATCATTGTATGCCAACAGCATAAGCTATTGTCGGTTGTCCAAACACCCGTGTCTGTAAACACAGATTGAATATTATAGCAATAACCCATGCCTGGGTGTGGGTAATGCTGGATATACCCACAGTTGGCGTGGTACCAAACAAAGCCAACCGTGGATAAATACAGCATTACCTACACCCAGAAGTGGGTTATTGCTATTATACCATAACATCATTTAAGAAAATAAACTATTAATTCCCTTACATAATGGCATAGTATAATGCCTGTCTGCCGCCCTTCCGCAGATGTCTGGCATCCGCGGCGGTGCTGATGTACTGCGTGCCTGCGCAGTACATCAGAGCTGCGGGCAAAAGCAATGGAGAAAGCAAGATCTCCGTTGCTTATTTGTAGTGTTTCGCTATGTTACATGGGTTTAACATAGCGAGACAGCTTTAAAATAAGCAACGGAGATGTCCGTTGCTAATGTTAAAACTGTCTCACTATGTTAAACCCATTTAACATAGCAAAACACTACAAAAAAGCAACGGAGAGCTTGCTTTCCCCGTTGCTTTCTTTTACAACCTGTCTCGCTATGTTAAATGTGTTTAGCATAGCGAGACAGCTTTAAAGTAAGCAACGGACATCTCCGTTGCTTATTTAAAGCTGTCACGCTATGTTAAACCCATCTAACATAGCGAGACAGGTTTTAAATACCGAGTTATACTAATGGAAATAAGTCCGGGCGACCGGACCGTTTTCCATTAGTATAACTCGATGTACAACGGGCACGCTGGCCAATCAGCGTGCACGGTTTGGAATAATGGGGGGTCATGGTATAATAAACATGGACAATCCGTGCCCATGTGCCTCGTCTGACATTCGTACACGGTCAGGGCATCTCTGTACACTAGGCGGACAAGACCAAACCCAGAGCACCACAGGAACACCCTGACAATGAAAGACCTGTATGCGTTGGGGCTATAAGCCTTTGTGTTCTGAATATCCCTGCGGTTACGCCATATGCACCCTGGGTCAAGAGCATTAGAGAATGGGAATGTGCAACATGTAGTACCACACTTTTCCCAGCAGGAGAATGGATGCCTGTGACGTAAGTGAGTGTGGGGGGGGGGGATATTGTAATGTAGCTATGTACCATGGGTATCCATATAAATGAGACAGAACACCAAACGTGTAGTGGTCACAGCAACCGGCCAACGTGAATGCAGTCCCGTTTGAATCACGAGTATAGAACATATAAATGTGAACGTGTAATTAATGCGTCTGTGTCGCAAAGACAGTTACATATGTAAAGGTGAAAGTGTGTTTCGCATACGTCCGTTAACCGGATCAGAGATATGTTACTGGTACTGTCACAACTAATACAGGTCACGTAAGCACAAAGACTCAGTAAACATATGTAACCCAGAATATGGATATGCATGTGCGCGTAACCCACAATAAGGAAATGCAAGTGCGCCTGTGCGTGTGTGATCCGCTCACAGCAGACTAACTTAATGCTGTTTCCCCCACGTTAGTTATACATGTCTCAAAACTGTCAGCCTCTGAAAGTATGGAACCGGACAATGCCATGCAAAGTACTGGTACAAATAGTGAGAAACACATGATATGTGCTAAAACAAACATGGAAAGTGGATAGAATAACGGGTGTGTTAGTAGCAGGGATTGACGAAGGGTATGCATTCGTAACCTGAACTACTTGTCAGAAGGTGCCACCGTAAGTCTCAAATGAAATGCCAGCAAATTGCCAGATAGACACAGGTCAATGTAAAACACACCTAAGATAAAGGGTCAACCATCCGTACACTCTGCCAGTATCTGTGCAGTGGAAAGGTATGGTATGGCTATAGATGTGTGTACACAGGTAATCCACAGACATTAACAAAGCAAGGTATGAAACGAGGAGCTTACATGTATATATGTACACACAACAGACCTATGTCCTGTATATATGACACATGGATATAAATATGCCAAGTAATAGATAATATGGGTAGTCAAACAGACATCCACGAATGGGGAATATACAGCAGCAGTCAAAATCATTGGCCAGAAAGTGACAGTCCAGCAAGTTCTACACTTTAAACATGCATAGTGGTGTCCATTGTAGGACTCCAAAAAGTTATCCATTCACAGTACCTGCTACGATTGACGCAAAGGAAGTGACAGCCGCAAATACGAATCAGCTGTATATGCACTAAAATCAGGTGCAAGGGTGATGACACATGTGTCCATGAAATGCAGGACATATGAACAGATATCCCTAGAGTGGGGAGTGCATATACGTGCGTCCACATCCCAGTACCGCACACATTAACCATGTGTAATGTATACCTTAGAGGGTTGCAGGCATGGGAACCTGGGTATGCAGAAATGGGCCTAGGTGTTGTTTGGCAGAGAATTCGTAGGCCCGCCCCATGGGAGGGATGTGGGTATAGCACATGCCTTTATTCTCAATAATGGTGCAAAGCATCCACCGGATAATGCGGAAAGCAGGTTGGAAATATGTACAGCCCTATATCAGTGTCCTGTAGGTGATTCCCATGGATGGACATGTGTACGACCAAGATGGTACCCATAACTGGAAAACTGTCAGAATAACACAGCTGCAGTAAGGCATAGTACAGGAAATACAGATAGGGACTATATTATAAATACCCCATACAAAGTCAGACCATTGTGCGAACACTGGCATAGCCATGAATACGGATCTTATGAGTGTCACTAATCATGCAATGGAAATAGCGGTCACTATCACCTACCGCACAGTCCGTAATGCCTAGACAGCAATCATCTAGGAAGGCACATCACTATGTGAAATGTAACAAGGGCAAAGGCCGAACGTCAGGGCGTGTACACATAATAGCTTCATAGGTTTATACTAGGCTATCTGCCCTAAGGCGTTTATAAGCCTAGCCCAGAGTTTTTGTGGCTTACGCCACCCCTTATGTTAAAAAATACTGTGCCCATTAGTTTGTTGTACCTCTGTCCAGCAGTGACACAGAGATGATTCCCGGGGTAAACCTACGATCTCCCATCCACCGGTCAAGATTTCTCTTGAACAGAGCCAGCGAGGTGCTCTGCCTCACATGGACCGGGATTTTATTCCACAACATAGGGAGTCTCTGGGTGACAAATCTATCCCTCCAGCATGTCCTATTTATATCTGTGCTAAGGTTTAAGTCGCTTGCTCTAGTGGATCTGGTAGATTTGGATTTTTTGAGGTGGAGCATGTCCATTAATTCCGGGTTGGACATGGCCTTGTATGTCAGGCACAGGTCACCTCTGAGCAGACGGTATGTGACTGAATAGAGCTGGAGTTTCTTCAGTCTGGCAGCATATGACAGATTGTGGAGTCCCTTTATCCTTTCGGTGAGGAACTTTTGGGGTCTCTCCAATTGCTGCAGGTGTCGGGTGAGATACATCCCGAATGGGGCATTGTACTCTATCATTGGTCTGAGATAAATGAAGAGTACAGGGGAACAATGACCTCACTTGATCTGGATGTGAATCCCTTCATGATCAGGTGGGCAATGTAGAAGGTTTTTCTAACCACTTTAGCAATGTGAGTGTCAAAAGAAAGGCCACTGTCAACCTGGGTCCCCAGGTCCATGATAACCTCTTCTGTGCTTAGTGGATTGCCACCTATATGGTAGCTTGGGGTTACCTTGTTTTTCCCGAAGGGTATGACTATACATTTTTTGGCATTTAACTTCAGGCCATGGCTCTGGCACCAGCTATCAGTTTCCGTGAGACCCTCTGAAGGATATCTGTGTCCGATGTACTTTCCACTATGGCTCCCAGTTTGCAGTCATCTGCAAACTTTGTCAGCCATAGTCCTCCTATGTTAGCCTGTACTTCTGAGAAGTAGATGCCGAACAACAGGGGGCCAAGGACTGAGCCCTGTGGGACACCACTTGTGACCGGCTTGGAGTCTGACATGGTGCCAGCTACTCTAACCCTGTGGGTTCTGTCCTTTAGCCAGTTTGCAACCCATCTTGTGACATATGGGTTTACATTTAAGCTGGTAAGTTTCTCTATAATACCCGAGTGGGGTATTGTCGAAAGCTTTTGCAAGGTCAAGGTAGGCTGTATGGACTGCCTTTCCCTCATCAATGGCCTTGGTGACTGTCTCGAAGAAGTCGACCAAGTTCAAAAGGCATGATCTGCCCTTGACAAAGCCAAACTGGGTCGGGTCCAATGTCTGCAAGTCCCCCTATGTCTTTGTTTATGAGTTCCATTATGATCCTCTCCATAGCTTTGCAGACCAGGCTTGTTGAGCTTATGGGGCGGTAATTACCAGGGTCCGTAGAGGCACCGCCTTTGTGGAGTGGGACCACAGTTGCCGTACGCCACTCCTTGGGCATGTATCCTGTGGTAAGGCTAAGATTAAACAGCTGCCTTATGTGCGGGTTTAGTTCCTCATTGTGTTCGTGCAGCACACAGCCGGGGACACCATCCGGTCCCATTGATGCTGTGTTTTTAGCTTTAGAGAGAGCAGCTTTCACCTGTGCATTGGAGATGTCTGGGAGGCTGCACTCCGCTGGGATAGTTATCTCTCCTTTTAGGGGGGAGAGGGGGGTGAAGTTTGCACTGAACTTGTCTGCCAGTATGTTGGCAATGTCTGTGGGTTCGGTGATTTTTGTATCATTTTGGACTAATTCTGAGCATATCTGGGAGTTTCCACCCAGGTTTCTAACATAGCTGAAGAAGGCCTTATGATTGTCTTTTGAATCTATGGCAATTTTTCTCTCAAAGTTGGAATTGGATGATTTTATGAGTGCTCGTATTTTTTTACTAATAATGATCAAAGGTGTCTTCTCTTTTATGGATTTTGCTCTATCATGTAACAGCTTTCTCCTCTTATTGTAAAGTTTGTTTATGGCTGGGGTCTACCAGACTGGACGTTTGCCCTTGGTGGAAAGAGTCTTGGTTTTATTAGGGATTGCCTGATCCATGCAGTCCTGGAGGTGTTCGTAGAAGGCATTTGTAAGGGCTTCCGCAGCTTGGGTTGTGGTTTCCACTGGCTCGGGGGCCTTGAAGGATACCACACCAGTCTTGAGTAGTGTGAAGTTTGCTTTAGAGAAGTTCTTCACTGTGGTCTTTTTTGTTTGGGGTGGGGGCGGGACGTGGATATCCAGTGAGATTAGTTTATGATCTGATCTCACCAATGAGGGATATACTTCCGGTGTGGAGCATTTTGTCCCCATGTTTGTGATGATGAGATCTAGTATATTTTCTCCTCTTGTGGGAACGGTGACTAGTTGTTCCAATGCGTTTGAATTTATGAACTCCAGGAACCTTTGGGCTAGAAAGTTTGGGCTTGAGTAATGTTCCCAGTCTATATTCGGGTAGTTGAAGTCACCCAATATAATGGTGTTTGGAGATACTTTTATACCCTCCAGTGTCTTCAGGTAGGCTGTGTGGGGTTCCTGAGTTTGAGAGGGTGGCCTGTAGCATGCTACAAATTGTAGAGCAGTTTTGCCTGTGGTTAATTGCACCTGGATGGTTTCCGATGCTTCGTGCGTTGCCACCAACCTGGAGGTGTGGGTATCCTAGATGCATATGGATACACCCTCCTTTTGTGGTGTGGTCCGGGTTTTGGGGCGAACGCATGATATGAGGTAAAACCTGATAGTGCCGGGGTGCTCTCAGGAGCCTTGAACCAGGTTTCAGTCACAGCACAGACATCGATGTTCTCCATACTGAGAAGGGCCTCGAGTGCGTGCATTTTGAGATTTAGACTTCTGGCATTGAGCAGCATTACCCTTAGTTTCTTCCCATTTTTGTTTTCTAGGGTGGTAGGTTTAGAATTTGAGCCTTGCCTAAAAAGGCACTATGGGGTGGCAAGAGCCTTAGCCAATATCCGGAATCCCAGGGTGACAGGTGCAAGCCGTCCCTTGCGAAGCGTGGCTTGTCAAGCATGTCATCCCAGGCAGACAGACACTGGATCCCCTTTGAATGACACCAGAAATTAAGCCAATTGTTAAAGCTGATCATCTTGTCTCTATATTGTGGCATCATTCTTGGTGAAGGGAGGATGCTGCTCAGGGTCAGGGTCATACCTGCCTGGGCTACATAATCAGAGAGCTCCTCTATGTCTCTTTTCATGTAGTCCAGGGAGGTACGTCTCAGGTCGTTCACACCAGCATGGACAATGACTGTGTCATATTTGTACTTGCTGTGGAGAGACCCGAGTGGTTGTGTTATGTGGCGGATTCTAGCACCCGATAGGCAGCTTACTGTGACCCTCTCCTTGTTCAGCCTGGTGAGTGGGACGTCAGTGTGTCTGACTATGGAGTCACCTATGACAAGTATGTTTGGTGTTGTATTTGGCCTTAAGGGCTGTGACTGCTTTGCACACTGATTTTGTGTTTTATGTGTTGCCTGTGGTGTGTCATGAAGTGGCGGTTGCTTGGGTGTCTGCTTTGGAGGCCTCTGCTGTTTAGGTAAATTTTTGCTCAGAGCCTCTGAGTATGTCTTTGTGTGTTTATGTGTTTGATTCATTGTTGTGATAGCTTTATGTGAGACTGGTTTTGTGGTGTGTGTAGTTGCCTTCTCCTCCTGTCTGGTCTTGCCAGTCCTGAGTTGAGAGAGCTCAGCCTCCAGTTTGGCTAAATAGCTGCATCTCTCGCAAGTATTTGTGTTATGTGGGAGGAGGAGAGGGTTGTCTGTGTACATGAGGCAATTGTAACATTGCCTCAATATTCCCAGATTCACCAACTGGACAGGAGAGGACGCCAGCATCTGGTCCTTCAACATGCTAGAAAAATTAAGACGTTTGGGGTGTAACTGAATGAGAGAGGACTTAGTAAAGCCTGAAAAGAAGATGCTTTTAAGACAAGTGCTGAGCTTTTTTTTTTTTTTTTGGAGGTAAAAAAAAAAATCTTTTTAGGAACAAGTGCTGCGCTTTTTAGTTAAGGGATATACTGTTTAGATTACTAGTAGAGCAGTTCTAAGGGAAAAAATGAAGAACAGACTTTATGGAGCCAGAAAAAGTTTAACCTTGTTAAACCAGCGCTGCCCAATGCTGCTCTAGTGGCAACTCCGCGCTAAAGCACGCTTAGCAGGGCTGGAAAGAGCCAGGAATTGACCCAATACGGCCAATAAAACTACAGTTTCAAGTCAGTAACCACTCCCATGGGGGGCAGGGGAGCTGCTCAATGTTTTTCACTGCCATTGATCAACAGAGAGACTTTCCTTTAGCCCAAGCAAAAATGGCCTCACAGAAACTTACAAACAGTTCAGGAACAGCAAGCCTGTAACTGAACTTTTTTAAATCTCAAAAAAGTGGGAAAAAAGCAAGATTTTTTTGTTTTTGTTTTTTTTTCAGAGATAGCAGAGGTTCACAAGTAATATCAAGTTATAACAGTGCAGTAAATGACCCCACACAAGAGTGCTAGGTCAAAGACAGAAAATTAGCAAGTTTTGAGAAAAAACGATTTTAAAATTAAGTGCAAACGGGAAATTCAGTAAACAGCTTTTGGTTGTGCTCTAAATACAGCTACTAATGCAGAAATCAAGTTTAACAAGCCAGAAAATGCTCAAACTAGGCAACTATGCAGAAAAACTTAGCAAATAAACAAAGAACAAATACTTAAAATCTCAAAAGTGGCTCCCTTCTTCTCTCAGCGTTTTCTCCTCTTGGTGGGTGCTTCACCAACAGCCAACAAGCCTGAAAAGACACCAAACCCACGAGGCAACTAGGTTTTAAGAGAGGAAGATGAAGGAGTTTTGGAAATGACCCCTACTGGTCAATAAAACTACAGTTTCAAGTCAGTAACCACTCCCACGGAGGGCAGGGGAGCTGCTCAATGTTTTTCACTGCCACTGATCAACAGAGAGACTTTCCCTTAGTCCAAGCAAAAATGGCCTCACAGAAACTTACAAACAGTTCAGGAACAGCCACCCCGTAACTGAACTTTTTTAAATCTCAGAAAAGTGGGAAAAAAGCAAGATTTTTTTTTTTTGTTTTAGTTTTTTCAGAGATAGCAGAGGTTCACAAGTAATATCAAGTTATAACAGTGCAGTAATGACCCCACACAAGAGTGCTAGGTCAAAGACAGAAAATATGCAAGTTTTTAGAAAAATGACAACAGGTCAAGGGTATGAAGGAGCTAACCTGTCCAAAATACATGTACTGAACTGGTGATACTAGGCGGACATGTGAGAAGAAAGACAGCAGGACAAATGGGCAAACATGTATAAGTCATACCCCGGAAAATGTGAATGACAACGTATGCCCTGCGAAGGTCAATGTGGAAGGTAATCAGACACAAAGGTAAAGTGTCCCCCAGGGTGTCATGAAGTGTCAACATAACAATTACCAGGCCCCCATAGTCGTACATGAGCCCCGCCACTGACGGAAAGCGCAAATACGACGCACACATATGGTACATGAAAGAACAATTAGTGTGGATAAGCAGATGTAGACCTGTGTGAGGAATACAACTGTCTGCGTGGGTGTGTCGTGCAAATACAAAGTAATGTCGTGTGGGCTGTCATGCCGCCATACACTGTGTGTGTATTGTAGTCAGACAGTAGGTATGTTGTATCAGACACATACTCTGCAACTGTACAGATGTACGCAGACTGTGTAGAGGTATGCCTCATATGTTTGCTGTGTTCCACGTAACAGTAACAGTCCGGCACCCTCATGATAACTGACGACAGGAAACAACGACAAACATGTGATGAAGACACCAAATCAGACAGAAATGCCATACTCATGCATAACATATCACTGTGCCCACTATCAATGTTTCTAAGAGTAACATGTCATTACTGGCCCTGAGTGTCCCACTATCACATAAGGCCCTGTCCAGATATACGCTCCTTGAGGTGGAGTGTTATGAACAGAAACAGATACATGTGTGTGGAAACATTATTATCCACTGCAAGATGATGAAATGTGCTGCAGTAGGAGGGGCAGTACTGTCTGCAGGTATGTGCTGAAATGCAAATTAAACAGCAGTCAACATGAATTACCTGTATTGGCGACACCTGCACAGATGATTATAGTGGGACATACACACGACCATGCACACAGCTCAGATAGACATACACACATCATAAACAGGCAATGATACACAAAGTCTAAGGCATGTACGAGTACAGTGACAGTACAGCAAGGATAGCTGTCTGCCAAGATATGCAGCAGATGTCTGTAAGGGCGTGTAACACCTCCCGGAACACGGACATTGCATGGACAATGTTTGGATTTGCATCGTACCACATTGCTTTGTGTAAGCTGTGCAATTATGCGATACATGGGACAGACAGCTGTCCATGCAAGAGCAGCGCTATGGGCATAAAATATATATATATATATATATATATATATATATATATATATATATATATACACACATCGAGAGAGATAGACAGACACATGTGGCAAGGCTGGTAGTGGAACCTACACATCACTACCCTATCACACCACAGCATGACGCATGTAGAGAACACGCTACGGAGGTCGCTAACCACAGCAGACACACTGGCAGTCCACTAGGTGCGTCTCAACATCCGCAAACACAGAGATGTCAGCAGGATATATGTGTGTTGCGAAGCGTCTAAAACCATAACCTACGAACCCATGTGGCTGAGAGCATAGACACACACACACACATCTGGCAGGCATGGGAATTGACCTTACACCTACCTACCCTATTGCACGACAGTATGACACAATTACAGAATGCGCTACTCAGATGACTGAACACAGCACTGTCAGAGGCATACGTCTAGGTGGGTGACATCATCCGCAAAGGAATAGATGCTGATAGCAAATGTATGTGTTGTGAAGCGTCTAAAAGCATTACTGTCTCCAGAGGCAGCTGGAAACACACACACACACACACACATGCACTGTCAGAGGCATACTTCTAGGTGGGTGACATCATCCGCAAAGGAATAGACGCTGATAGCTAATGTATGTGTTGTGAGGTGTCTAAAAGCATCACTGTCTCCAGAGGCAGCTGGAAACACACACACACACGCACTTGGAAGGGCCTGGAGTTGAACCTACACCTACCTACATGAACACACTACAGCAAGATGCATTTACAGAATGCGCTACCGAGATTACTGAGCACAGCACTGTCAGAGGCATACTTCTAGGTGGGTGACATCATCCGCAAAGGAATAGATGCTGATAGCTAATGTATGTGTTGTGAGGCGTCTAAAAGTATCACTGTCTCCAGAGGCAGCTGGAAACACACACACACACACACACACACACACACACACACACACACACACGCACTTGGAAGGGCCGGGAGTTGAACCTACACCTACCTACATGAACACACTACAGCAAGATGCATTTACAGAACGCACTACCGAGATTACTGAGCACAGCACTGTCAGAGGCATACACCTAGGTGGGTGATATCATCCGCAAAGGCAAGGATGCCGATAGGGAATGAATACAGAGTGAGCAGTCACACAGCATGTTACTATCCCTAGGTGGATTGGGAGTGCTGCACTCGGGAATACTAACTATCTACGGAGCACTACATCACGAAATGGATACGGGATGCACCACAGACGGTACACCCTTTGAGAGAGCAACCAGTGTGTTTGATGTAGGCATCCATTGTGGCATAGCAACTATATGTAATTCGCCTGGATGGCCACCATGGCTATGCAGGATGTCAATGGCCATGGCTACACGCCTAGTATCAGACGTCGGTGCCGAATGTACTGTGTGTCCATGAATGGCTTACTGGGCATGCTCACACACTTAGCATTTGCAAAGTGCAAACATGCATACACATGGAGTGTAATCATGAAATGGCAGTGTGTGGAACGCACTGTGTGTCCACCTACACAACAGCAAACCGGCCATGCTCACACACTTAGCGGTTGCAAAGGGGAAACATACATGCACACGGGGTATAATCACAGAAGGGCGCAGTGTGCAGTGTACTGTGTGTCCATCTACACAACTGCTTACTGGGCATGCTCACACACTTAGCATTTGCAAAGTGCAAACATGCATACACATGGAGTGTAATCATGAAAGGGCAGAGTGTGGAACGTACTGTGTGTCCACCTACACAACAGCAAACCGGGCATGCTCACACACTTAGCAGTCACAAAGGGGAAACATGCACGCACACGGGGTATAATCACAGAAGGGCGCAGTGTGCAATGTGCAGTGTGTCCATCTACACAACTGCTTACTGGGCATGCTCACACACTTAGCATTTGCTACGCGCCGTCCAGCATGCAGACGGAGTGTACACACAGCAGGTCACAGTAAGGTAAACCTGTCCACATGCACAGGGTGGTCACACATGCAGTTACTTGTACACACACAGATGACATCACAGGTGTCACGGGTGCAGGTCAAACATGCACACACTGCAGTGAACACTGTAGCTGTCATGCCAGCACCATGTCATCGGTGCAGCAGTAAGCCTCATGGTCCAACAACAGCATGTGACATATGTCCACAGGTCTGTATAGCAGTGTACACCAGTTGTGCAGAGTACACATGTACTAACAATGATCCAACATGTGTGATGTAGTCCACCCATATCAGTATACATGGACAGGTCAGCTCCACACATACCACGGCCCTGACACAGCTGTGACACATGACTGCTGCTGTACCACAATGCACAGACATCTGAATATGTCATACATGTGATTGTCTGGATGTGTGCATGGACTGCACATGACACATACAAAGCCTGCGATGTACCACATGCATAACACTGGCGTATGTGGTGCTACACACACGAATGGAAGGTGGACCCATGTCTGTGGAATGCTCCCACTACAGGGTGTAGCAGTGTTGACTGGGACACATACCCTTGTAGTGTTTGCCTGTGACAGCTGTGATACCATACCATAGTCCATGTTTTATGTATGTCAACACACATGTCAAAAAGTAGCAATGCATACACACATGGCAACAGGAGACACATGGGACGTGTACTGTGCATGGAGCAGCCATGCATGAGCAGTGGCCGATGTCTATAACATAGTTGCAACAACCTACCGCATGCATACCCATCATAGGGGCCGTTATACGGTGGCATAGAAACAGCACGTATGGAGGTATGTGTGTACATCATGTGTTTAAACACCTGTCTACATGCATGTGTGCAGGTGGTGGCTCACAGTTGTCACACACCATCCTACCCTGCCATGTGCATACAGTATGCTATGTCGCTGTTACATGACAGTGCTGACATAATGCATATCCAGCGGTCAGGTGTTATCGACTGTATGTCACATGACAACTGTAACACCTACCACCTCCCAAGTGCATATATCAGCACATCTGCCGGATACTGTGTTGATACACATAATGCACTACATACCGCTGCATGCCTGCACACGTATCATATGACGGGTGTAGTATTCCCAGCACTGACATGTGTGCATGAATGTGTGCCCATGTATGCCACATATCGGGGGGAATATGTCCCATGTGCTACACATCCCTGTACACCATAGTAGAGATCTGTACATACCTCAGTGTGGGGAGCATGGATTTGGATGGTGCAGTACATGCAACACGTTGTCTCTCTGTGTACACATGTGTGGTCACCACAATGTGTGTGTGTCTACATGTTTGTATGTCTGCTGCTTGGTGTGAGGGTGTATGCTAATATACTGTTGTGAACGGAAACTAACCACACATGGTGACTATCCCGTACTGGTGCTGCTTTGCACAACCCTGTTGATGCCATAGGTGTGAGCCATACTGGCTACCTGTGCAAGTCCGCCCCCTGTGACATGGCGTGTCGGTGCATAGTATTGTGAGGGTGCTGACCACACAGGCAGGTGTCCCCATCTGCACACTATGGAGTGTGCGTCATAGTGGTGTACACCCCGCGATTGCGACCATGTTCCTGTACTGTTACAGGGTCCTACTGCTGCACAGCATGCCCCACAGCTGACAGGTGACACCTGAAGTCAGTGGCCATCACGCTGTGTACAACACCTGCACCATGTCACCATACCTGTAGTGTGTCCTGCTATGTATGTAACGTCTCTGTCCACTGTAGCCTGTGGCACCGACCACATGCATCAGGTGCAGTATATGTGTGGACATGTGTGTCATGTAGGCGTCCAGGCAGGTTGCCGGTACATGTAGTATGCTGATATTGCCAGATGTGCCTGTGAGTAATCCACAGCTACACGTGGGGGACCGATAACAGTGCTCCCTCTAGGCACATGCGAGTACACCATAGGAAGGATTCAGGATATCAGAACCAACATAGTGCTACACATGTAACCGTCACACATACCGTGAACACATCACAATGCATGCTGCACCTGCACTACATGGTATGTCTGCTGCATGTTGACAGTACACAACCCATGTCACATACGCATCTGTCAGTATTCATACACAACCACTGCAACATACACATCCCACGCTATGCATACACAGGTATCACATACACCTCTCACTATCCTGTCCACCCTGTGCATCAGAATATATCTGCATAACCCTGCACCGATGGTGTGGAAGACAGGGATGCGGCAGAGGCTTCATCATATGCACAGGGTGATATGTTTGCCAGTGGCATAGGCTGCACCAATGGATAACATCATGTGTGTGTGTAAGGGCCGGTGAGTTTACTGGACATGTCTGTGCGGAATGCATGTGGATGTGGTGGAGCCTTACAGTTGTGTCTGCTGTGTGTGGGTATGTGTGTACACAGTCCAGCCATATGTGATGCCTACACAGGGTATAATTGACAGCCCCAGACTGTACAGTGCAGGTTGTACAGCTCACTGTGTCTGTCCACAGCCACGTGACCTGTGCCTGCCTGGGGTTGCATGGGCACTGCCAGGTGGAGGTACCGAGTGGCTACTGTCTGATGACACATGCCCGCTGGAACCGTGTCCACAATGGGACCGGCCAGGGCCACGTCCACGTGGCCTGCTGTGTCCTGGTGTGGACAGTGCAGCACCAGCTGCACTGCTACTGCTACCGGCACTATGTGAGTGGGCATGAGAGGTGGCACGCACACGTCGACCTACACTAGGTGGTGTTGCTGGCCTACGCCCACGTGTCCTACGCCTCACCCCTACCAGGTGTTCCAGCACAGACAGCTCACGCTCGTGGATTGCCATGTCTCGGTCGAGGATTCCAACCATTTCACCTAATCGCCTATCCAGTACATTAGCAATCTGCTGTTGAGCATTTGCCAATGACTGGATGTTGTCATTCAGGGTACAGATTGCAGCCCTCTGCAGCCTCTGCCCTTCTTGGTTCTGTCGTTCTGCACATGCCTGTGCCGCCATTACAGTCTGGAACATGCATCTGGTGATACCAGCTGCTGCTCCCTGTACTGCAGGTGCATGTCTGCCAGAGGTCCTCCTACGAGCAGCACCAGCCACATGCCTGTGTGGTACATCACCAGTCATTACACTGGCAACAAGGTGTGTAGTCACACCTTCTGTAGCCACCACACATTCCTGTTCAATGCCAACAGACGCTGACTGTCCTTCCTCTATGGGCAACGGTGATGTGGTATGTGTTGGCATCAGAACCGTGTGCGGGGAAGAGGGGGACATAGGTGGGATGGTAACCAATGGCACAGATTCAGCCCCTGATAACCCTGCCTGTACCTCATGCATATGGTCATCACCGCTAGTATCTGTGGGGACACTAACATCAGATGGACTGCAGGAGGGTAATGCACCTACACCACCTGTGAATGCAAAGACATACTGTAAGGTACATTACACACAGACACATACACACACAGACACAGACACACGCAGACACACACACAGACACACCATGCATGTGATATTGCAGATGGCATGCAGCATTCCTGCACTACAGCACAAGAAATGCAGCTCAGACATTAATAGTGTTAGTTTGCATACCACCCTGGGGTGCACACTACATCAAGCAGGTGTCATATCAGTAGGCATGCAATACACACAATCATGGTAATTTGCATGCATCACCGTGATACACCATGTGGCCACAAACAGGTTAACAGTACACATGGCTGACGTTACCTTGACATGTAATCCGCTGACATGTGCAGTAACATGTATACATGTTTGACACAATGGTGTCCCGACACATGCACAGCATCATAATGGGCTTCACAGTGCAGTGTTGTGTGTACAGCCTACAGATAGAATGCATGTTTAGCAAATGTGCAGGTGTGGTTAGTGTGAGCCGTGTACATAGCTATACAGTGTGTATAATACTCACAGAAAGATATATCTTCATTCTCAGGAATGACATAAGCATATATATATATTTTTTGATAATAACAAAAGATATCTTGATGGATTGAGATTCTTCTCAGATTTTTTCTCATTTCATCTGTCTTTTCACCAATTTTACCACACCTCTCTCTTCCTCCCCACCTTTTCTTAGCTTTGTCTCCAGTTTTTCCCCCCCTTTTTTCTTTTCTGTTTCTTTTCTTGTTTTGACATGCAGTATGCATTTAACTGGGCTAACAATGTTAACATTGACTACCTGTACAATTTATACAATTAACTTATACATCTTGATATTTCCATTCATCATTATATAAATTTGGTATAGACATAGTCATATGAAAAGTCAGTCTTAGGCTATGATGAGTTATTAGTTAAAAATCATTTAGTTGTTATTTTGGGTTTTTATTTTGCTTTATAATGAACTTTTTGATACCAGCACATGAATTTAGATTAGTAATAATAATAACTAAAATAATAAGATTTTTTGATATGGAACTTACACATAATAATTCCATCAATATTTTTGTCAAGATATAAATTCTCTAAATTCTTTATATGTACATATACATGAAATATGACTATTATTGTATATATTTATATCTAGTTATAATTAAAAAATAGTCTCTTACGTATTTTAATAAGATCTATGTTGGTTTCATATAGAATGTTTTATGAACATTTTCACAATAAATAAGGACAGAATATGTTTAAGAAAATAATTTATCTATTGAGGATGGTTATATGCAGAATTTCTGTTGAATTTATATTCATATGCATGATTAAGGAATGAGTCCTTTACATGAGAATAATATAAATAATATGACTTGTTTTTAATACAGGTTCTTAAAGAAAATATTGGCACTGGTTTTTTAAGTATGTACTTGATGATTTTTTCATTATTTTTATATAACATTACATACACAAATTTAGAAAAATATATATATTATATACTACATCTGTCAAATTATACTGTCAGCAATGTATTAAACGATCAGTTCTATATCTGTGACTAACGGGTCACAGACTTTCTGTTGACATGCATTGTATTTCTTGAATTTGATGGCTTCCAAAGTAACCTAATGCGAAGTGATTTTAAGTTACACCCTGCTATACTTAATTGAATAAGTGAAAACTGAATGTTATTGGTCAATTAAGACTTTACTTAATCATTGTGTTTAGATATAATGAATGTTTTTTATCCATTTTATTGAATCTGAAGAAGCGTGCCTTTGTGGATGCACGCGAAAGCGCTTATTCATCTGTTTTAATAAAGAATTGTCTTTTTACGTGGTGGTGCCTTCCAGTTTATACTACATTGCTTCGTTCCTGCTCTGGCGACACCTTTAAGGGTCAGGTTTGCTGCTTTTTTCGATTTTGGATTTATCTCTTGTTTCAACCTGCCCCTACGCGATGGATACTTCAGCATTAGAACTGGATTATAACCCGGAGAAGAGCTTCTCCAGATGTTACAATTTATGTGACAAGAAAGCTAATCCCTTACTTACTTATGAGCTAGCGACTGATACGGCTCTCAATGAAACAGGTGCTGTTAATTTGTTTTCGGAGTTTAATCCAATGTTCAAAGAACTTGAAAACAATTTATATAGACAATTCCGACTTCTATGGCAAAGACGCCATTTAGAAGCGTGTTTGCATTTCAGAATAGTTCCGAGGGGAATGAGAGTGCTGTGTATGCCATCTTACGGCAACTCTCATCCGGAACTTTTAAAAAATTGGCAAAAGCTTAATCTGGAGCTTAGCTTTAATTACATAAAGCTACTCATAGACTATTTTCTCCCCATTGAGAATACTTTAGCGGAGAAAAATGACAGCCTATACAAAGAAATGATGAAAAAATTTAAAGGGGAAACATTCACGAACAGACTTGATAACTTGTTAAATCAAGTAGATGCATATGGCGAACGACTACAAGCCATAAAATTACGTAAACTACAGAGAGATCACAGAGACTTTGTGAATGGTCAGGTCTTTGTATGGGCAACACAAGACCGTGATAATTTGCAACGGAGAACCGATTTGGCAACATCAGATATACAAGGAAACACTTCTGCCAACAATGTTAATATCGCCCGTTTAATTACGGCTACCTCGCATGATGACATCACAGCAACAACGACCGGAAGTCTTAGACAGACCCAGCATGAAATAAATGATACTCCGCCACCTAATCAAATGGCCATGCAACATCAGATAGATTTGGGAGCAAGACCAAAACTACAACAGACCAACATTGAATCTTTTTTACCCCTACCGATGCGTGCAAGAAGGGGTTCAAGAGGAAGATCGGAAAGTCGCACAAGAGGGAAAAGGAAGTTCTCAGGGGAACTGCAGCACAAAAGGGGACGACAGAAGGACTGAAGAGTTTAGTTTACAACTTGTCTGACTTAATATTGAGTCACACGGATTATGCCTTATTGAATAAGGGCCTAAGCTATATACCGGCACAAGTTAGTAACATTTCTGACCTGTTAATTGACATAAGAGCTTTTGCTCGCAAAATAGCGTTAAAAATGTCTTTTAAAAATGGCTCAAATAATATTATAAATTCAAATGCTCAATTTAATGTTGAATATTTTAAAAGAAAAAGTACATACACGCCTGCATTTCATCCTTGTATTGATGCTTTTATTAAGTTATGTGAAAATGATTTGTATAAGCATTATACATTATATAACAAGGGTCTACTACCGTTGTTTCATAATTTATCAAGAGATGAATGGTTGTCTTTAAATGCCTTAACTGCTAATCCAAATGTAGTCATTAGACCAGTAGATAAGGGTGGGGGATTGGTTTTGCTAAATAATAAAGACTATCTTGCATATATGGAACTCCTTTTAATGGACAACAATACCTATAAGTTAATAGACGAAAAAACTGTCCAGAAATTAATTTTTCAAGTACATCAAGAGCTGAATGAATTATTGTTATGTAGACAAATTAGTTATGATTTTTATTTGTTTCTACTGATTGAGCATCCCACATTACCTTACCTGAAAGGTCTTCCAAAAATGCACAAGGGAATAGTACCCCCTCCCCTACGTCCCATTGTAGTTGGACACAATTGGGTAACAGAAAATGCATCTATATTCCTAGAGAAGAAATTAAAACCATTAGTATCTGTTATTCCCACCATTCTAAGAGATTCATATCAATTAATTGATAATAATAGTAAATTGGATTTTCAGGTTTCAGAGACACATCTTCTAGTCACACTAGACGTAAAGAGTCTGTTCACTGTAATTCCTAATAGTTATGGATTAGAAGCCATTAGATCTTTATTAAATAAGGATGGAAAATTTACCAACAATGAACAATCCTTAATAAATACACTATTGGAGATAGTTCTGACCAATAATGTTATGACATTCAATGAGCTCTTTTATATACAACAGTGGGGGGTAGCCATGGGCACCCCCTGCGCTAACACATATGCTAACCTTGCTGTATATAACTGGGAAACTACAAGCTTATTTACACACCCCAGCTATAGAAAAGTACTTTGTTACTACAGATTTGTAGATGACATTCTTTTGCTATGGGATGGAACGGTACAAGAACTACAAAGCTTCATAATCGATTTAGAAAAGACAACAGACTTTTTAAGATTTTCAATTGAATACTCAGCCTCTGAGATCAATTTTTTGGATTTAAAAATTATAAAGAATGGACAAGGGGGATTAAAAACTTCACTATTTAGAAAAGAATGTTGGAAAAACAATATGTTACAATACGATAGTATGCATCCAAGGTTCATTTTCAAAAACATAGTGAAAGGACAATATGTAAGGATAGATAGAATATGTCAAGAGCTAGAGGCAAAACATAATGAATTTAATAAATTAGAAAAAATGTTTCATGAGAGAAGGTATAATTCAGATATGGTTAGGGCTATAAAAGATTCTTTTATGCAAGAAAATGCTATTAATAAGAGCTATAAACATCACAATTGTTTTGGTACCAATAGGCATCGGATTTTTTCACAGAATTTTGGTAAGACCTCTGCCAAAAGAGATTTAGGGTATGTCAGATGTATTATCACTTATACTAGTGATAATAAACAAATAATTGACATTATATCTAAGAACTGGCCCATTCTCACAACGAATGGTGAAATTAAACAGTTGATTGGTGAGAGACCTAACTTTGTATATAA
The DNA here is from genome assembly GCF_019279795.1 of Protopterus annectens. NCBI lineage: Eukaryota > Metazoa > Chordata > Ceratodontiformes > Protopteridae > Protopterus > Protopterus annectens. Next base: position 526,896,614 of record NC_056745.1, read on the forward strand.
AAATTCAAAGAACTTGAAACAAATATTATGTAATGAAAAAAGATCTAAAAAATCCTATAAATTTAAAAATCATACCAATAACAGCATTATAGGTACCTATCCCTGTGGGAAATGTAGCTCCTGTGCAATGATATCAAAAGAGAAGAGTTTTTTTCATCCTGAGTTACTATTTAATTTTGAATTTAAATGTAATGCAAGCTGTGAGGACAGTAATGTTATCTATCTGGCCACTTGTGAGTCATGTCCAGCATTTTACATAGGCATGACCACAAGAAGACTCAGGGACAGAATACAAGAACACACATATGCTATTAAAAAAGCTGATAGTAAGAATGCTCTATCTAAACATATTATAGATTATCCTGAACATAAATTCTTATTTAGGGTTATACAGAAAAAAGAATTGAATATTAGGAAAGGTGATAATTTCAATGACCTTGAGAATTTAGAACTAGAGTGGATATTCAGATTTAGAGCACAAAGTCATCCAGGGCTAAATACATATGTGAGTATCAGATCACATTTAAAGAAACAAAGATACTAATACTCACAGAAAGATATATCTTCATTCTCAGGAATGACATAAGCATATATATATATTTTTTGATAATAACAAAATATATCTTGATGGATTGAGATTCTTCTCAGATTTTTTCTCATTTCATCTGTCTTTTCACCAATTTTACCACACCTCTCTCTTCCTCCCCACCTTTTCTTAGCTTTGTCTCCAGTTCCCCCCCCCCCTTTTTTCTTTTCTGTTTCTTTTCTTGTTTTGACATGCAGTATGCATTTAACTGGGCTAACAATGTTAACATTGACTACCTGTACAATTTATACAATTAACTTATACATCTTGATATTTCCATTCATCATTATATAAATTTGGTATAGACATAGTCATATGAAAAGTCAGTCTTAGGCTATGATGAGTTATTAGTTAAAAATCATTTAGTTGTTATTTTGGGTTTTTATTTTGCTTTATAATGAACTTTTTGATACCAGCACATGAATTTAGATTAGTAATAATAATAACTAAAATAATAAGATTTTTTGATATGGAACTTACACATAATAATTCCATCAATATTTTTGTCAAGATATAAATTCTCTAAATTCTTTATATGTACATATACATGAAATATGACTATTATTGTATATATTTATATCTAGTTATAATTAAAAAATAGTCTCACGATTTTAATAAGATCTATGTTGGTTTCATATAGAATGTTTTATGAACATTTTCACAATAAATAAGGACAGAATATGTTTAAGAAAATAATTTATCTATTGAGGATGGTTATATGCAGAATTTCTGTTGAATTTATATTCATATGCATGATTAAGGAATGAGTCCTTTACATGAGAATAATATAAATAATATGACTTGTTTTTAATACAGGTTCTTAAAGAAAATATTGGCACTGGTTTTTTAAGTATGTACTTGATGATTTTTTCATTATTTTTATATAACATTACATACACAAATTTAGAAAAATATATATATTATATACTACATCTGTCAAATTATACTGTCAGCAATGTATTAAACGATCAGTTCTATATCTGTGACTAACGGTTCACAGACTTTCTGTTGACATGCATTGTATTTCTTGAATTTGATGGCTTCCAAAGTAACCTAATGCGAAGTGATTTTAAGTTACACCCTGCTATACTTAATTGAATAAGTGAAAACTGAATGTTATTGGTCAATTAAGACTTTACTTAATCATTGTGTTTAGATATAATGAATGTTTTTTATCCATTTTATTGAATCTGAAGAAGCGTGCCTTTGTGGATGCACGCGAAAGCGCTTATTCATCTGTTTTAATAAAGAATTGTCTTTTTACGTGGTGGTGCCTTCCAGTTTATACTACATCACGCTCGTGGATTGCCATGTCTCGGTCGAGGATTCCAACCATTTCACCTAATCGCCTATCCAGTACATTAGCAATCTGCTGTTGAGCATTTGCCAATGACTGGATGTTGTCATTCAGGGTACAGATTGCAGCCCTCTGCAGCCTCTGCCCTTCTTGGTTCTGTCGTTCTGCACATGCCTGTGCCGCCATTACAGTCTGGAACATGCATCTGGTGATACCAGCTGCTGCTCCCTGTACTGCAGGTGCATGTCTGCCAGAGGTCCTCCTACGAGCAGCACCAGCCACATGCCTGTGTGGTACATCACCAGTCATTACACTGGCAACAAGGTGTGTAGTCACACCTTCTGTAGCCACCACACATTCCTGTTCAATGCCAACAGACGCTGACTGTCCTTCCTCTATGGGCAACGGTGATGTGGTATGTGTTGGCATCAGAACCGTGTGCGGGGAAGAGGGGGACATAGGTGGGATGGTAACCAATGGCACAGATTCAGCCCCTGATAACCCTGCCTGTACCTCATGCATATGGTCATCACCGCTAGTATCTGTGGGGACACTAACATCAGATGGACTGCAGGAGGGTAATGCACCTACACCACCTGTGAATGCAAAGACATACTGTAAGGTACATTACACACAGACACATACACACACAGACACACGCAGACACACACACAGACACACCATGCATGTGATATTGCAGATGGCATGCAGCATTCCTGCACTACAGCACAAGAAATGCAGCTCAGACATTAATAGTGTTAGTTTGCATACCACCCTGGGGTGCACACTACATCAAGCAGGTGTCATATCAGTAGGCATGCAATACACACAATCATGGTAATTTGCATGCATCACCGTGATACACCATGTGGCCACAAACAGGTTAACAGTACACATGGCTGACGTTACCTTGACATGTAATCTGCTGACATGTGCAGTAACATGTATACATGTTTGACACAATGGTGTCCCGACACATGCACAGCATCATAATGGGCTTCACAGTGCAGTGTTGTGTGTACAGCCTACAGATAGAATGCATGTTTAGCAAATGTGCAGGTGTGGTTAGTGTGAGCCGTGTACATAGCTATACAGTGTGGAGTACAGGCACTGTGCCATTGCATGGCAACATGACGCATGTATGTTGCTGTGCAATGCATAACATGGACGCATTGCATTGCCATGACTGCACCACAGTCATGCTGTTCCACAGCTCTTATATGGTAGACATCGGTGACACCTCCGGTGGCTGCAGACAGGCATTCCGGTTGTCCGGTGTAACACATCAAATGTACAAGTGGTCCACTACGGCTGTGATTGCACTATGTGTGGACAATGTGCAACGGGGTCTATCCACATCAGACGTACTGTGTGGCAACATGCCCGAGGCTATCACCCATGGCCATGTGTGAACGGGTGTTGGACAATTGTGTGTGATGGGCATCTCGTACACATGTCTGTGGTGTCCCATGTGACATACACCCATACATGTTAGAGGTGTCACAATCCACAGGGCTATGCAGACAACAGTGTGGATGTTTGTTATGTCGGGTGTAGGTCATGTGATGGTGTGACAATATTGCAGACAGAACACCACAAGCTTGGGACATGTCAGGTGGCGTGTCACAATGTGTGCACACAATGCAGGGGCATATGTCACAATGGTGACACCTGTGTGCTGTCCAGATCACTGCTCACTGTGTGGTACTGTGTGCGTACCACAAATGTTGTTCCAATGCATACTACATATGCATCCATTGTAGAACACCTCCACCGCTGTATGCATAGCTGACCGCACATATCACATTGACAGGTACTGTGGTTTCATGCCGGTGTATAATAACGGTGTATCTATTGCACATGGGTGGCATGTGTGTGTGTCTGGTGGTGCAACCTGTATAACGTGACTGGAACAAAACCCAGGTGTGCATGTTATACCTGGTCACATGGCGAATAACTCTACACTGTAACATGCCTGATACTGACAACAGTCTCACCTGTGATGGACCCATGTCTGTGCGACACGCCAGAGGTACCTGTATAGGGGCGACACAACAGTATAAACATTATCCATGACTGTATGACAGCCACAGTTCGCACTGTGCATGTGAACACATGTACCTGTGTGATAGCATATGGTATGCACACGTCTGCATACACAACGTAGCATACTGTAGTATGCAGCTTGTGTGCCCATATACCTGGCATGTGTTGTTACTTTACATGATGTACAGTGACACCTGCAACTACAGTGGATATCATACTCATATGCAAGACTGACTTACCAGACAACTCCAGGCTCATTGGTTGGGAGACACCCACCTCCACGATGGCGGCTAGTGTTTCCGCATGCTGTTCCCTGGGTGTCCCCAGACTGGCCAGTAGCTCCTCTGTGTGTGTGTGAGTGGGGGCTGGGTTGGTGGCCCACCACCTGTTCCACCTTGTTCTCTGGCGATTGCAGTGGCATGCTGTTTCGCATGCCGTATCAGGTCCGTGCAGTGTCTGCGTACCTGCTGGTAGGTGTTGTTAATGCCACCCACGTCATTCACCCTCCTGCGTATATCCTGCCACAGGTCATCCCGCTGCTGAGCATGCTGTGGCACATGGCTGAACAGCACGTCATAGTTGTCATGGAGCAATGGTATGATGACATCATCCTCCTGGCGGCCGAAGGCTGGGAGTCGTGAACATGGCATTATCTGTAAGACATAATGATGGTGACAGGTCACATTCACACTGATGTACTGGCATACCGCTGAACATACATTGCTATGACATGTACGACATCTGCACAGTAATCTCTGAGAAGCATCATGACACTGACACAGCTGACGTGTTGCTGTCACACCTGTCACACCGTTATGCAATGGATATCATATCATATCTCTGTGTCAACTCATCACAGTGTACATACTCCATGTAGATGGTAACTTGCTGTGGACATGTGTACTTGCCTGCACCTGTGTTCTTACCAATCTGCACTTGGCCCAATGTGTCCACAGTACTACTGTTCACCTGGATGCTGTGTATATGTCACACAGCATCACAGACGCAGCCGTTATGGACATCAGCAGTGACACTGCACACATACACATGGACACCTGTACATGCATGTGTTTTGCCATATACATCTACTCAGCACTGTACGGGTGTTGAACATCCTGCCACGGCTCGCCTGTATTGCACATGTGATACACATGGGACAATGTCTATTCATATGACATTTGCAGGGATGGTCAAACATAGCATGTGCGCACACGTTTTACACGCTGTCACACACCAATTGTGACACCACAGGGTGCATCAGTGCCACATTACTGATCCAGTCAGTTGATAGTGCATGTACCATGTGGCCATCGCACCATGTATGACTGTGATGACACATGCAGCCTTGATGGATAGGGTTGCAATGGTATGGCAGGGTATATCACATATATGGCACAGGGATGTGTCCAGCCTGTGGAATACCAGTATTAGGACGGTGGCTGTCCATTCCATATGTCATTTATATGGGTATATGGACATGTCGCATGTCCATCATCATGGTGTGGACAATGTCCTTCTGCAAGGTAGGCAGCATGATGCATGGTGGGGGGTGTGTATTGTGCATGCTGGTATCGCACATCCATGCATAAACATTACCCCTGACAGGTGCTATGTGCTGTACTATTGTTCAACACAGTGCTGTATATGCCCGCACGGTGATATCCCGTGCACATGGATGGTACCCGACCTGACATGGGTACCTCATATGTCTACATCCAGTGCCTGCTGTCACCACCATGTCGGCGGGTGCACCGCACAGCACCATCCCTTCCACAGTGACCATGGTGTTGAGCACAGCCTAGGTATTCATTTATGGGGACGGGGATGTTCACATAGCGGTGGCAATGCTGGTATCATCCATCAGACCGTACACTTATGACACACATCTCACACACACAGCCCATTCAGTATGTTGTTCGCAACACTGACACAGCTATACTGCTAGGTCAGGTCCATTCCCAGCCATACATACACAGATGCATAACATTTCTCTCTGTGGCATGGGCTACAATGATGGTGGTGTTCAACACATACCGTGTTCGACTCTAGCTGGAGCTGATGTTCTGTGCACATGTCAACACATTAACCCTGTTCTACTGTAGCCAGCGGTGATGTGCTGTGCACATGTCAATGCTGCACATTGTGTTGATGTCTGTCTGTCAACAGGCCACTGGTGGAACACGCAAAGGTATTTGTAATCAAATATACATGCCGCCCTGTACAGCTGTACTGCTAACATCTCAGGTGCTAATGTGTCATGGACATGCACACCTTACCTGGAAAGGTGATAGTGCATTGCCACCCTTACTCATCACCTCTTGTGGGTTGCTATTATCCAACACCCTATTTGTATTGCATGGTCAAGCTATGCACCTGTGCAGGACATGTGAGCATGTAATGCGCTACTGATTACCTTTGCACCCATTGCACAACATGTCACACAGGTACACTGGCAGTCATACACTTCACAGCTTGCTGAAGGTACAACAGGTGTTGTACACACAACACACATATGCTGTGGGACATGGTCGTATGTACAGGCATGTCCAACCGTCACGTGCCAGTGTTACCCCTATATGACGGATATGTTGTACATGTGGCAGTACAGCAACTGTCACATGTACTCGTGCAATGCTCCCCTACCAAAGTACAGCGGTACTGCCTGTGGGAGATGTGCTTCTGCATCCATGCTGTGCCCATAGCTGTCAGTTGTACATCATTACGTGCAACGTACCTCATTTGGTGTTCTAACAGGTGCATGTTCATCAAGGTTCCACATTGGAAGGGTCTGTCACACATTCATTGTTGTACACGGTTTACATGCCAGCCATGGCTTACTAGATGGGAATCATAGTAATTCATTGGGATATCATATTTATACATTAGAGCAGCGTATTTCAGCCATCATATACCCTTCCTAGTTGACACTGTTAGACAGCCAGTAGTAGGTGTTCTACAATCTGCACATTAATCACACAGTACGAGGGCTACTGTTACCCATTCTGGGGACAGGGTGCTGACAGCTGTGGATGGGGGTGATGCTGTCAACAACCATGACTGCACCTGACAGTCATGTCTGGATGTGTAACATTCACATCACACACCTGCCATCACATAGTACCACATCGTCTACAACAATGGACATTCCTGCAAGAACAACGTATGCAATATGTCTGTATAACCCCTGTAGGCACCACTGGTGGCCCCCGGCATGGCAGCCAACATCACCAGTGTATATCCCGCAGACTCATGGGTTACAACATTCAGAACACACCAGTCACGGATGACTCTGTTGTGAATCACAATGCAGTTCCACACATCATGTTACACAAGGCATCATGCACTGAGATGTTGTGGACGGGTGAACACCTCTGCAACCCAACATACGCACACATGACAGATCACCTGGTACAATACATCTCTCATACATCATGTTATTGTGACTGCCCTGTGATGGCAATACACAGACTACGTGTACTGGGACATGCAATGGCTCACCGGTGTTATAGCCCTCTGGGTGTGTGTCTAGCCATGGTGTACATTCGGCAGTGGTCTGGACACAGGGACACTGTACATTGACCTACTGTGTCACTGCAACAGTTGCCTATGCTCCTACTGTTATTGTACAGGCATGTGGTATCTGACCGCTATGACAGTCCAGGTCAAACGCAATGCTGTGGCACACATGACCTGCCGCCATCGGCCTGGGGTGTAGAGCACACATGTACATCTTCACATGCTATACTGCCTCTCTGGCAGTTTCACATAACTGTCACCGGCAGGGCTGTAACTGGCAGGCACGGCATGGGGTCATGTGGAACAATGGTTGCATCTTCCACTGTGATGCACACAAGCGAGGCACACACACTATTGCACCACTCACATATCTCTGCGGTGACTGGGACCTGCCTCCATGCTCTGCACAGAACACCTGCGATTATGGATTGTACACGGACCGTACCTTCCAGGCATATACCTGGACCGGAACACTCACAGATGAGGGGTTCACACATCACACAGTGTTTTGCACACATCCTGGATAGTTGCTTAGCACAATGCATCATAGGTGCTCCATGTGCAGATAACTGTGTTTGTGACCGCTATACACATTGTAACACGTGACAGAGTCGACATTGTACACCACAGGTTACATGCCGTCTGTGATGTTATAGTGTACATTGGGCCTCAGACAGCTACTACTGTTGTGTGCTGACAGTAACCCACACTTCCCTGGGGTAGACACCCATGTACCTACACATGCTTGAGTCATGCACTCCGCTCAGCTGGATGACACAATACACAACACATACCATACCTACACCACCCTTAGCATGAACACTACCTCCATGTACCTCCTTAACAATTGGCTTAAACAATGGTGTCATTCAAAGGGGATCCAGTGTCTGTCTGCCTGGGATGACATGCTGGACAAGCCACGCTGCTTCGCAAGGGACGGCTTGCACCTGTCACCCCTGGGATTCCGGATATTGGCAAAGGCTCTTGCCACCCCCATAGTGCCTTTTTTAGGCAAGGCTCAAATTCTAAACCTACCACCCTAGAACACAAAAGGAAAAAACTAAGGGTAATGCTGCTCAATGCCAGAAGTCTAAATCTCAAAATGCACGCACTCGAGGCCCTTCTCAGTATGGAGAACATCGATGTCTGTGCTGTGACAGAAACCTGGTTCAAGGCTCCTGAGAGCACCCCAGCGCTATCAGGTTTTACCTCATATCATGCGTTCGGCCCCAAAATCCGGACAATACCAAGAAAGGAGGGGTATCCATATTCATCAAGGACACCCACACCTCAAGACTGGTGGCAACGCACGATGCATCGGAGACCATCCAGGTGCAATTAACCATAGGCAAGACTGCTCTGCAAATTGTAGCATGTTACAGGCCACCCTCACAAACTCAGGAACCTCACATGGCCTTCCTGAAAACACTAGAGGGATAAATGTATCACCAAACACCATCATACTAGGTGACTTCAATTACCCTAATATAGACTGGGAACACTACTCAAGCCCAAACACCCTAGCCCAAAAGTTCCTGGAATTCATAAACTCAAATGCCATGGAACAACTAGTCACCATCCCCACAAGAGGAGATAACATACTTGATCTCATCATCACGAACATGGGAGCACAATGTTCAACACCGGAGTGTACCCTCACTGGTGAGATCAGACCACAAACTAATCTCGCTGGAGGTCCTCTTCACTACCCCACCTGAAATAAAAAAGACCACAGTAAAGAACTTCTCAAAAGCCGACTTCACACTTCTAAAGACTAGTGTGGTCTCCTTTAAGGCCCCGAGCGTGGAAAACAGTACTCAAGCCGCTGAATCACTTACAAATGCCTTCTACCAGCACCTGCAGGACTGCATGGATAAGGCAATCCCAAGCAAAACAAAGACTCTTTGTACCAAAGGCAAGCGTCCAGTCTGGTGGACCCCAGCCATAAACAAACTCTACAACAAAAGGAGGAAGCTACTACAAGATAGAGCAAAATCCTTAAAAGGTAAGACACCCTTGATCACTATAAGTAAAAACTAAGAGCTCTCATAAAATCATCCAAAGCAAATTTCGAGAGAAAAATAGCTAAAGACTCAAAAGACAATCATAAGGCCTTCTTTAGCTATGTTAGAAACCTGGGAGGAAACTCCCAGATATGCTCAGAGCTAGTTCAAAATGATGTGAAGATTACTGATCCTACAGACATTGCCAACATACTGGCTGACAGGTTCAGTGCAAACTTCTCCCAAAAGGAGAGATATCTATACCAAGCGATTGCAGCCCCCAAACATCTCCAGCGCCCAAGTGAGAACTGCTCTCTCCAAAGCAAAAACACAGCATCCATGGGACCTGATGGTGTCCCGGCTGTGTGCTCCATGAACTCAATGATGAATTAAACCCACAGCTAGGACAGCTGTTTAATCAAAGTCTTACCTCTGGATACGTGCCAGGAGTGGCGCACTGCAACTGTGGTACCACTTCACAAAGCGGTGCCTCCACCGACCCTGGAAATTACCGCCCATTAGCTTGACAAGCCTTATCTGCAAAGCCATGGAGAGGATCATAATGGACCTCATAAATAAAGACATAGGGAATTTGCAGACTTTGGATCCAACCCAGTTTGGCTTTGTCAAAGGCAGATCATGCCTTTTAAACTTGGTTGACTTTTCGAAACAGTCACCAAAGCCATTGATGAGGGAAAGGCAGTCCATACACCCTACCTCGATCTGGCTAAGGCCTTCGATACAATACCTCACTCGGGTATCATTGAAAAACTCATCAGCTTAAATGTCAACCCATACATCACAAGATGGGTTGCAAACTGGCTGAGTGACAGAACCCACAGGGTCAGAGTTGCTGGCGCCATGTCAGACTCAAAGCCTGTCACAAGTGGTGTCCCACAGGGCTCAGTCCTGGGCCCACTCTTGTTTGGCATCTACTTTTCTGAAGTACAAGCAAACACAGGAGGGTTATGGCTGACAAAGTTTGCAGATGACTGCAAACTGGGCCATAGTAGAAAACACATCTGAGACAGATATCCATCAGAAGGGTGTCACAGAAACGGATTACTGGTGCCAGAGCCACGGCCTAAAGTTAAATGCCAAAAATGCATAGTCATACCCTTCGGGAAAAACAAGGTTACCCTAGCTACCAAATAGGTGGCAATCCACTGAGCACAGAAGAAGTTATCAGGGACCTGGGGACCCAGGTTGATAGTAGTCTGTCATTCGACACCCATGTAGCTAAAGTAGTTAGGAAGACCTTCTACATTGCCCACCTTATCATGAAGGGATTCTCATCTAGATCAAGGAGGTCATAGTCTCCCTTTACTCATCACTCATCAGACCAATGATTGAGTACAATGCCCCATTCGGAATGTATCTGACCCGACACTTGCAGCAGCTGGAGAGGCCACAAAAGTTCCTCACCAAAAGGATAAAGGGTCTCAAAAATCTGTCCTATGATGCCCGACTGAAAGAACTCCAGCTCTATTCAGTCGCTTACCGCTTGCTCAGGCGTGACCTTTGCCTAACATACAAGGCCATGTCAAACCCAGATTTGATGAATATGCTTCACCTCAAAAATCTAGCTCCATCAGAGCCACAAGGGCGAGACTTAAACCTTGACATGGCTATTAATAGGGCGTGCTGGAGGGATAGATTCATCACCCAAAGACTCCCTATGCTGTGGAACAAAATCCCGGTACATGTGAGGCAGAGCACCTCGCTGGCCTTGTTCAAGAGAAATCTTGACCAATGGATGGGAGATCGCAGATATACCCCAGGGATTACCTCAGTGTCACTGCTCGACAGAGGCACAGCAAAATAATGGGTATAGTTCCCCATACTAAAGGGGTGGCGTAAGCCACAAAACGATGGGCTAGGCTTGTAAATGCCCTCGGGCAGATAGCCTAGTATGAACCTATGAACCTATGAACCTATGTGACTGGTGTCACACCTGGGGTTATCCCCTCTTTGGTGGGTTCAACACATATGCTACATGGCCTTGCTAGCCACACCCTGGAAACACACCCATCACAGCATACACGGAACATGTGTACTACAACAACTACTACAGACGTCTGCTGACAGCAGTTGTTAACATCATGACACCCGAGCAGATGGACACTACACATACATATGCTGACACATACCACAGTGCACTTCAGTAGCATGTACACAATTGCAGGAATCATGCTATTCCACACAGAGACATGGTGGTACTGACCAGTTCACAGACGCCACTGTGGTGGTCATGTTCCATGCACATATGATGTACAACCACAAGTACAGGCTGTTGCACAGTGGTGTACATTCACATGTGTGGGGTGCATCACTTGTCAGCCATGGTGGGTCCTCAAGGTCCATCGTCACATACTCCAAGGCTAGCTACCTAAACATGACTGCCGCACATTGCGGTGTGGGGCCTCAGGCATTGTGGTGGTATGTCAGTATTCTTTGGCAACATCCACATCTGATGTCACATACAATAGTCAACCAAGCATTGCAGACTGAGGTAATGTTGGCAACGTGCCAGGTGATGGCGTACTTACTGACAATACACCCTCTCACTCACTACAGGGTCGCAATCCGTACATGAACATCGTAGTGTCCCTGTGGTCACATACACAGTACTGACATACACACAATATGTCCTGGGACACTGGCCCAATGTCACCTTCCAATGTCCCTGGCTGTAATGTCCCACCAACCTGTTCGGTATATGTCACCACACCAGGCCACTATATTCACTGCTAGCCTTTTGTCAGACATTGTGGACCCTGACTGCCGCACAGTGGCATTTCTCGCACTACACACAGGTGGCACTGCATTGCACGAGTGGGACTATAGTCATACACTCCTGACTGGACCATTCTGCATGGCAATGGGGCACATCATCAGGAACGTGATTCCCACACACATTGATGGCCTCCAGTCCTTTCTTAGCACCCGGGTTGGGCTTGTGAATGCCATGGCAAGGCACATACACATGCTGGGCACCTGTCATACAGTTGCTAGGGCAGTTGAGGATGGTACGGAGGCCAACACATCATACGCTGTCCTCACATTGCCTTTCAGCACCATTCCACATTCTGGTATTGACAACATACACATCCACCTGCACATCATACCCTGTGTCTCAGGATGTTATGCTATGTGGCTCATGGACAGTACACACAGTGGTGCCAGCATACCATAGTACCTACTACATGTCAGGTACATATTGCATTACACAGTCCTCAGTCATAGGGCCACTCATGTTCACTATATGCTTACATACAGAACATGCTGTCACAGAGTACTGTCCATGCCTAGATTTCCCACACCTATATACCAAGTGCCATTATTGCTCCACCAGCTCATACCGATACCAACCATACAGGTGTCAGTGTGACGGATACTTCATAGGAGCATCATGGCATCAAGATGCATGACACACGGTGCATGCACATCAACTTTGCATAACAACATTCACCCACTGACTATCACATGGATAGTGGTCCCATACATACATATCACATTGTACATGGTTGCAGTACACACATACGCCACACACAGTCCTGCGGTTACCGTATTCCACTGTGGCATGGATATCCTTCTGCAAGGCCACACCTATCTGTACTGTGTGTGATGCTGGTACATAGGTGGGCATTGTACCTGTGAACTACACACATCTACACACAGTCAAGGGTACAATACCACATTTATGGTGTACCTTCAACAACAGCTACAGCTTTACATGGCACAACATTGACATGCCATGATGTTTACTGGGCTCAGACAGTTTACATATGTGGCTGTAATACGGACAACACATCTGCACACATCTGCATACCACATACTCAGGGGTGTCTTCTGCTCTGACATGGCCCATGTCCACCACATTATTGATGCATATACTCCTCATACATGACATCTGCGGTGGGCACTGTGAACGAAATACTCCTGTATATGTGCACACACACCACACTGCATGGGCTGTGCTTCTGTGTTACTTCCACAAACCTAACACACACCATGCTGTGGCACATAGGACCTGTGTACATCCCGCAGGGACACACAGTAGCACTGTTCATGTGATACCTCCCTTGCTGTTTGAGTGACACATGTAGTCCTGGTATCACCACAGCAGCTGTACTGTGTAGAGGTGCAGTTGACACCTGCCTCTGCTGTTCACTGGACACTACCATGGAGAGGTGACACTACTGTGTACACTGCACATGTGCTTACACATGAACTTGCCAGACTGCATTGTAGCCCACTGTGCACCTGTGCAGCAACTACAAGTCCTTTGTGCATGGTTACTTGGTGTCCCTTCCATTTAGAGTAGCTATCATGCTACTACTATGTCCCATACCTACAGGCCATATGTATCCTGTTATTGTACATACCAATAGGCGATACCTGTGTTATGCATGATATGCCTGTGATACTGTGTATGATATCTGTCATATCTACCTAGACAACTATACATTACATATATTTCACATAGTATCCCCAAATGCAGAGCATACTTGCACGTCGGCCACACCTTACATATGTCATCAACGGTATATGCTCATACACATGCGTGCTGTGACAGTATACATACATGTACTATCCCCTGCTATGGCACTTCCTTGTTGGACATCCACTGCCAGCAACAGCGTGTGGTATGGCATTGTTCTCTTTAATGCCCTCCTGTAGCATCCCTTGTGGTGTCTCTGCTGTGTACATGATGTCCCACTGCTGTACACACGGTGTCTACAAGCGTTAGTATGCTCAGCAAGACATCACTACATAACTACCTTTCACCACTTTCTGCATTACGGACAAGTGTAATTAATTACAACCACCATTCACATACAGTACAGCTTATTAATACAGATCATGCGTTACACAACCTTACATATCGTGTGTTCTACATACCTTGTTGGTGTTTCGTTCCGTTTATTGTTTTGCCGTTTCCTTTCGTTTTTGGTAGTACAACGCTGTTTCAGTATGAGCATACGCTTTGAATATCCTGAGAGTCATCCTTATATACGTCGATACCTGCAACATGTGAATTCATCCCACCAATTGCTGTTCCTCAGTGAGTAATTACGTGCATATCACCTGTGCATCTACTCCATTCGGAAATTACGCGTCGATACTGGTGTATAATTGGATTCTCCACCTGGGCATTGGCTATTTGCCCTACCTTCGTGGAGATGGTCTGTATTTTGTTATGTTATGTGTAACTGCAACTGCTATGCATAGGGACAAGTATATTTTGAATTCATGTCACCCGTGGATTGTGTGTGACAGGTGTAGTATTTGGTACAACATGTGGGTGTACTTGTCCTGCCGACGAATGATAACGGTGTATTGCATTCCAAACTGTAACATGGCTGTTGTTTTCCTTTATACAACACATGCAATTATGCATCCGCCTTTAATTGTGTCTCCCACGCGATATGTTGTGGTTATGCAGATGTCATTGACTGACTGTATGTTTGTGCTGCTATTACGGTTTGTATTCCTTTAATATCTACGGTGGGGGATATCGGTGGTTGTATGTAACGGATACGGTTTGTGGGCCTTGCATCTCTACATAGACAGTATAGCTGTCTGTGTGCTCCATCCCTACTTGGAGAGTTAACAGTTAATAGTCTTTTGTTATGGGAGTGTAGGTTGGGCTGTTGTTAATTGGTTCCGATATCGTCTGCAGGTGAGCGTGCTGCATGTATACCTCCGTAACTTCTGTGGTATATCAGCGGCTATGTGTACATGAGTAATTACATGCATATCACCTGTGCATCTACTCCATTCGGAAGTTACGCGTCGATACTGGGGTATAATTGGATTCAAATGGGCGTTGGCTATTTGCCCTACCTTCGTGGAGATGGTCTGTATTGTGTTATGTTATGTGTAACTGCATCTGCTATGCATAGGGACAAGTATATTTTGAATTCATGTCACCCGTGGATTGTGTGTGACAGGTGTAGTATTTGGTTCAACATGTGGGTGTACCTGTCCTGCCGACGAATGATAACGGGGTATTGCATTCAAAACTGTAACATGGCTGTTGTTTTCCTTTATACAACGCATGCAATTATGCATCCGCCTTTAATTGCGTCTCCCACGCGATATGTTGTGGTTATGCAGATGTCATTGACTGACTGTATGTTTGTGCTGCTGTTACAGTTTCTATTCCTTTATTATCTACAGTGGGGGATATCGGTGGTTGTACGTCACGGATACTGTTTGTGGGCCTTGCATCTCTACATAAACAGTATAGTTGTCTGTGTGCTCCATCCCTACTTGGAGAGTTAACAGTTAATAGTCTTTTGTTATGGGATTGTAGGTTGGGCTGTTATGTGGTTTCGATATAGTCTGCAGGTGAGCTTGATGCATGTATACCTCCGTAACATATGTGGTATATCAGCGGTTATGTGTACGTGACAACTATCCCTTGTCATTCTGTCCCAGATATTTGCAGTCATTGTGGTCCTGTTGTTGGCATAGCCTGTTTGCCAGTGTTTGCCACATATTCAAATGGGAATTGATTGTTTGACACTTGTGGAACACACAGCGGTGTTTACGGGCCAACACATGACCACGGTCAGTACTGGGGTAGCACATACTTTTTTCCGCGATACATACCTATTGCTGTGTGACTTTGCCAATGTATCATATTGCATGTAACATATCAGTGTCGTACATACAGGCATGACTATTACATACGTCCTTTCCATTTCTTATGGGGAATATTTCTGTGCTACCATCTGGAGCATATTCACTTTGTATCGTTCTATGTCAGGACACACCTAGCCAGGGTGGGGCTGTCACTACTACTCTGGGACTAGTAGTGAACATATGCCTGAGGCTAGTTTACCATATGCCTACACCTAATATTCTGCTCTGCCTCTAACTTAGCACCAACATACACATGTTGCAGACACACACACATTACACTCACACAGCGACGCACACGGCACCCTCAATGCACACATACACATACTACGGCACTCACGGGGACGGTTGCACACAGTACCTACGTGGACCGCAACACCGGCAGTGGTGACTACCTCTCCCTTCATATCATCATACTATTACACGCGCATGTACTGTTACAGTACTGTGTTCTGTCGGTCTTTCAGCCTCGCGGTTATGCATATCAGTATGTTACATGTTCCATGGTTGGCGGTATCCTATTATTGTGAACCTCCCGGATGTTCAGATTGTCGTTGCACTATCTATACTATGTACAGATATCGCTGGATACATCTCAGTCACCTTATATCCCTCTGATTCCCTTTCTTATCTGTATTATATATATGTATATGTGTACATATTTATCTATATATATATATATATATATATATATATATATATATATATATATGTATACATCTTGCGGCGAACGTGGCAGGCACACAGCAACGACATATGCTGTAGGACGCATGTACTGTTCAGGTGTTGGCGTTACATGTTCCACTGGCTGTTGGGTTTACAGTGTTTGGGGGCTGCCTATGTTGGAGTCACACATAAGGCCACCCATACATTACATTTTACAGGTGGTCATGTTTGTGCGCCGTCCATTTCACTGTGTGTGCAGGTGGGGACGTGTCAGTCCATGGGGCCTACGCTGTCAGAGTATGTGCTATACGTTCCCTCTTTGCCAAGGCGTAGGCATATTGGGTACACCTCCGTGTGCCTACTGGGGCTGGCACAGTGTGTTCATGGTCTGGAACCCTCTGTGCCTGGAGTGGCCTTGGCAATTGTGGTGGGCTTTGTGGCCCTTCACCATTATGTCCCTGCAGCAGCTGCTTCCGCAGGATCATATTATGTAGCATGGCACATACTATGAATATATGGGCACATGTGCCTGGAGAGTACTGCAGGGCTCCACCAGATGTTTCCAAGCACCTGAACCGTGATTTCAGCATCCCGAACACACGCTCTATGATTATTCTGGTTTGTGCGTGTGCTCATTATGGCGTTCTTGCATGTGTGTGTGTGCATTTCTGATGGGAGTCATCATCCACGGCTCCAGTGCATAGCCAGCATCCCCCACAAGATGGCCTTGTGGGATGTCCCCCCTGACAAATACCTGATACAGCTGTGAGGCATGCCAGATATGGGAGTCATGGTAACTTCCAGGGCTGCCAGCACACACATCCATGATAATGCCCTGGGCATTGCACACGACCTGGCAATTGATGGAGTGGAATCCCTTGCGGTTTATGTTGCGTTTACCCTGCTCGCCAGGTGGTGACTTGATTTGTATGTGCATACAGTCTATCGCACCCAGTACCTCCGGGTATTGTGCCACGGTGGAAGTGGCGCATATTGCTGGCCAAATCCTCCTGAGATCTGGGGAAGTATATATGCTCATTGGCATGTGGTAACATGGCATCCAGGAACTGGTGTAGTACCCTGGATGCTGATGCCTGTGAGATGCCCATTATATCTCCAGTTGGCCTTTGAAAGGTACCTGTGGCCAGTATTCGCAAGCTTACACATACCTTTGTGTCCACTGGTATGGGTTCCCCTCTGTTGTTTCTTGTTCTCAGGCGTGGCCGGCACAGCTCCACTATTTGCTGTAACATGTCCCTGTCCACCCTGTAACGCTCTACTATCTACAGGTCATGTAGCCCCTGGTAGGTTACCCTTGGTCTGAACACTCTCTTTCTCCTCCGAGGCCTGCGGTGGTTGTTGACATCCTCCTCCACAACACCGTCTGTCTCTAACACATGCTGATGAATCACAGCTATGGCAGCACCTAACATGTACATTTTAAAAGTTCCCCGTGTGTTTACACCTATGGTGCGGCGTTTGGGAATACACGGCTGTGTGTTGTGTGCATTCACACTTTATACTATTGTGCTGTGCACACCGATGATGTCATAGGGTGTGTTTGTACGGCCATATCTAAGGGTTATCTTCCGTGTTTTACCGATGAAACTACAACAGTGTTGCCTTTGGTGTTGAATTACTCTTGCCTGCCATGGATTACCTTTCGACTTTCCCTTACTATTTCTGCACGTTGCACCTACCATTTTCTGGCATGCATCCTGCAGAGCACTGTCATTTGTACTTTCATGGACATGGCATATCATGCGTTATGTGTGCTACTGCCATTGTGCTGCCAGTCTGCTTTGCTCTGCTGTGTCAGGTCTTCTATCTTTGCAATCTGCTACCTCCCCTACTTTTTTTGCATTCATATGCCTCCCCTATCCCGTTTTGCAGGTTTCTGCATGCAGAGTTGTCAGCTGCCGTCGATTGGCCTTCGTGGGTTAATTAGTGTTGATTGCTCATTAGTACTCCAATTACACTTCTTCCGCATTTTCTTATATTCTTCACATCACCTTCCTGTTTCCGATATTGTTTGCGGGGCGTGCGTCACATTACTAGGTTCCGGGAACGTTGTCATCCTCGTACACGTGCACTTTTGCGCGCATTGTGTGCTCTCAGCTAAACTATTACCCCACACCCCGGTCCTGCAGCTTTGATTTGCGATGTACAGCCCAGGTTTGCTGTGCTCCAATGTGCTTACTGCTACGGTGGAACACCCCTCTGCAGATGTCATGTATTCCCTGTGAGCCACTCCTCGGTGTTTTACCGCTGCGCCGTTTGGTACAACCTTACTCCGGCGGGGCATTTGCGATTCAGTATTATCTGCCTCATTTGCATGGCATTGACTACTAATTCATAGTTACCACGCCGAAGACTGCCGCGAGTCCTTGGCAACCCTTGCACCGTGGTTGTGGCGTTCCATGCATACCATGGTGTATTATGCTGTGAACCTGGTATCTATTACGATGCTGTTTTATAACATTGTTATATTATTTCATTATGTTGCACCTTCCGCACACATGTCCTGCGGTTCTGATGTGAGTTACTGTGGACATGCCATTTAAGTTGTTATTTACGTGTTGTGCATCTTTTCTTTTGCCATTGTCTGTGTATTTCGCCATTGGCATATGTTAACAGTGTGATACCTGGGTCTGACACTCTTCCATTACTCCGATGTTATGTTTGGGAAAATGTAAACCGTTTTTTTGGTTTACATTGCCGTGGGCTTATGCTACACCTGCACCACTTCGTGAATCGCTATATGCCTTCATTTGCATGGTGACACACTGCACATAGGGTGTTTAGCATACCTACGCTGGGGGCTGCGCAGATCTGGCGTACGCCGGTAGTGCACATGGAATTGGATCGTACCTGAATTGCTCGGCGGCCATATTTGGCATTATAACGCCTACGCTATGCGTGCGCCTGGCGCAAGGTTCATGAATCCCGGGGTTTGTATGGTCATCCTTATCAGAAAATGCAGGTTTTATGAAAATATCGTACTCTTGCTCAAACACTCTCCAATCCTCTGCAATGTTATTATCAAAGACAAGTGGAGCTGGTCTACGAAATCCTTCAGCCATGCCAACAAAGTATGGTAAAACGCAATGCAATCCAGGCCCCCTTGCAATTATAGCACACACAGCCAGTACTTGTAATAACATTCCAATGCACAATAAACCCTTTGAAATACTGTACTTTGCGAAATGTGATTTGAAATGGCTGTATTTTGTGAAATAACTGTACTGTAATATTACACAAATTTGTGAACACTGTATATGCCTTCGATATCTTGAATAGCTTTAAATAATGAGAAAAAGTAGCACAGAGCAAAAAAATGAGGTAATTTTCCTTATTTTATACATTGTATGCGATTCAGACTTTATTTCAAACATTTCTATAGTTATTTGAATATTTTTGTCAATATAAAAAGACGAACGACAGCTCAGAGCATGTAATGCCACAATAAAGGCAAATAAAAATTAGCGCTTTCTTCCACTTTTATTTAAAACGTGAACTTCTTCAGAAAAAGACAAAGTGCCCTCCCAAACACTTGTCTTTTAAATGCACCATACAGGATGTGATGTAATAATTCATCTATTTGCAAAAGAAAAAATTCATATTGAATATCTTTTTAAATATCTTATTTAAAAATTATTCCAAAATCTATTAATGCTATATGTATTTAAATTAGATGACAATGTTTATAAAACATAATATGTAATATACACAATCATAAACTTGGTGACCTACGCTTGTAAGTCACAGGTGAAAATGTACGACAAATTCACTATTAATTTTAGTTTAACTTAAACAAATACTCTTAGATGCGTGTATGTGTACACATATATCTAAACACTCATAGATGCATACACGCATATATAAAAATATACACGCATATATAAAAGTATATACACATACATCTACATAAAATCAAGACAATATAGGCTTAGATGTATAGCCTTATGTACAAATGGGTGCTAGCACAATGATTTGATTCAAATTATACCTAAACTAAATAGTAGTGCATGACACAATACATGTTGAACCTAGATGGAACAACTAAGGTCTTTCTAATAATCCTACCTTAGTGACTATATAAAATGCCACTAGTAAATATCACCCAATCCAGTATAGAAAACATTTTTTAGTATGCTACAAATGTCAATATGGGTGTGTGTGTACAAACTACATGCACTCTCTCCCTCACTTTAGTTATAAAGCAAAAAACATTTAATATTAATCATTTCATTGAGACCTGGTAATTCGTCAGCACCCAATAATAGTTGCCAAAGGGCTTCCTTCTGTTCTAATCTATTATTAACATCACCCATGAATATACATTTCTCTACAAAATCCAGGATGAAAAATTCAAACTTTTTAAATTCTCTGCAAACTAAGGCATGTCTTGCTAAAACATTATTTTTATCTTTGTTTTTTATGGCCAAAACATGTTCATAGATCCTGCGTCTTAAAACTCGAATCGTTTTGCCTACATAATAGCATTCGCAAGACACACAAGAAGCTAAATAAACAACATGGTCACTATGGCAATTGAAGTACTTTCGAGCCCAAAAAGTTCTTTTAATGTGTTTTAAAGTAACAAAGGACGTATTACTTAGAAACCTATATTATCTGCAATTCGTGCAGGCAAAAGTACCCTTTTTGGTAGTTAATTCTCTAGTCCTAAAATGTGATGACAAATCTCCTTTGTCCAAAATCATTTTGATATTCTTAACTGTTTTATAAGAGAATTTTGGTCTTATTCCTAGACAATCTACCAGGTCCTTATTACCCAAAATTATTCTCCAATTTTTCTCCATGATATTTTTAATCTCCCATAGTTCATTCACTATGGGAAGTGGGAATGCTGTATAAAACACGTGCAAGTCCTGCTCTTTCTTGTCTCTGGCAGAGATCTCATTTTCTTGTTGTACTATTCTTGGTTGTTCCACTAATATCTCATTAGCTAACAAAATAGGTTTAGCTACACCTTCCTTTAATTTTGTCACTTCTTTTTCCAGTTTTTTAATCCAATTTATATTGTAGCCCCTTAAAACAAGCATGTTTCTCAGGATGACTAATTCATCTTGGTATACTTGATCATCCGTAGTCAATCTACTTAGCCTTATCATCTGCCCCTTCACTACACTTTTTTTCATGTGTGGGGGATGGAGGCTATCTTTGTGAAGGTACTGGTTAGTGAAACACGATTTTCTAAAATTCTTACTTGAAATGTTGTTGTTGACCTGACCTATATGTAGATGTAAATCTAGAAAGCTGATGTCTCTACCAAAATTTCCCAATTTAAAATATAAAAAGCTCGTAGTGTTGTTCAAGTCAGTGATCATGTCACTAAATTCCCATAACTCACCCTTCCATAAGAAAAACAAATCATCTATGTACCTAAAGTACATCTGAACTTTCTCAAAACTTGGGGGGTTTTTCAGAAATCTCTGTTCCCAGTTCGACATCACTATATTAGCAAAGGCCGGGGCTACTCTAGCCCCCATCGCTACTCCTGATGTTTGCTTGTATAACACTTTGTTAAATCTAAAAAAAATTATTATCTAGTACAATTTCCATGAGGGAACATAAGGTATTAACCCTATTACCATTCATCTCAGTATTATGTACTAGATAATCTCTCATAAATTCTATCCCTTCCACTTGATCAATGGAAGTATATAGACTCTTGACGTCCAAAGTGGCAAAATTCACATCCTTTTCTAACGTCAAGGCTTTTCCCAAAATTTCAAGGAGTTGCCAGGAATCCCTAAGGAAAAATTCTGCTTTCTGTGCCACTGGGTTTAAAATACTGTCCAGCCAAATCGATATATTCTCAGTTTTTGAATTCTTGGCTGAGACTATTGGTCTAAAGGTTATTTCTTCCAAACCATATTGTAGTTTTGGAATACCAAAAAAGCAAGCCATTAAAGGATGCTCTACGAGAAGAAAATCATAATCATTCTTCTCAATTTCACCCTGACAAAACATATCAAATAATAAGACATCAATTTTTCTGAAACTAACTCTCACAAATTCCATAGTAACTTGACAATAATTCACAGTGTCCTTTAACATATCTAATATTCCTCTATTATAGTCAGTAGTGTTCATGACTATAATCTTTCCCCCTTTATCTGCTTTCATAATTCTAACTTCACTATTGTCTGATAACTCTTTTAGAGCATCATTTTCACTTGCATTCGAATTATTATATTCAACAGAGTTAGGGATTTCTTTGAATTCTTTCTCACACAAACTCTGGAAGATTTGTAGTGTGTTGATGAGGGGGGGGGGTTAAAAGTACTGGGTTTAGTAGGTAGATTATTCTTAGGTGGCCTACTATCAGTAATATCCTTAAGAATATACTTCAAGTTCAATTTACGTAAATATAGCCTAAAATCAACCAACAGCCTACTTATTACCACCCTGTTTTGTGGAATAAAAGTAAAACCTTTGGTTAATATGTTATATGCATTTTCAGACAAAATTGTATCACTTAAATTAATGACATTCACAGTATAATCATTGTCCTTGTGAGATGAAATCACCATCTCTTTTTGTTTTTGCTCTTTGTTTTCCTTTTCTGTTGTGTGGAATTGTACCACCTTGTAGTCCTTTTCTCCTGTACCCTTTGTTGATGAAAAGGGACATTTGGCTGTCTATATTGCTGGCTTGCGACCTCAGCATAACTAGAACTAGTCGCAGCCCCTAAGTTGGTGTCAGCACTACTGAGGTTGACATTATTGTCACCAGATGGTTGTTGTACCTTGTCCTTTATAGCCTCCGGATCCATTACTGGGTTCGGAGAAATGCCCCCAACCAATTCACCATTAGAATGCCTGAGCCTCTCAGGTATTCTATTAGAGGTCCCTGGAACAACTGGAGTATCTGTTGATGGAACACTAGTGATATTATGAGGTACTACAACACTTATATAAGCACTGTTAGAATCATAAGTCTTAATGTCCCTTGAAAGTTTATGTTGTTTTCTAAGAATAATAGTAGTCCGATGTTTATCAGCCTTGGCCTCTATCCCATTATATAGCATAGCCAGTTCTTGAAAACAACTATTTTTCTTGATAGATTCGTCCAATTCCTTAATTCCCAACTTTACTTTGTTAATCTCGACTTCGTAATGTTTAACTAGAATGCCCATCATTGCTAAACCAGCATCATTGTACACTTTAATTATCATTTTGGACAAAGTGTCGCCAGGTTCAACACAATTGGGAAACTTAGCAGTTCGCAGACCTTGTGGGACAACCCCACGCTGAATACACTCATTTAAATACTGTATCTCTAACTCGAGTGAAACGTACTTAAACACTAGTCTTTCAAGATCGAAAATTAACTTTTTACTAGATTTTACATTGTTAATGTCAGTGTTGTACTCACTGAATGTCCGGTTCGTTGAACTGCTTTTTAAATCCTTGAACGGATTTTTAACCTCTTTGCAGACGTAACCCCAGACATTATTGTCGGATGGAATCCTCGCATCTCCATTACTATCCATATTGTTGGTGTATGCCGAAACGCTAACAGCTACCGGCACTTGTGAATGACGTGAAACGCCCTCCACATCTCTCTTTTTAACTCCTTCATTGCTGTCTCGCTTGGAGTTGTCTTGAAGGCAATTATACACTATCTTCGTGATAGTGTGTAAAAGTTCTACTTCCACATCCTTGGTGACCATCTGCTCTTCAGCACGATCGACCCCCGGTGTGGAATGGATTGTTAAATTCAATAACTCATCCTGGGAGGAAGCCTCTTAGACATCACCATGCAGATCGCTGTAAACTGACAAATGTAAAAGCACGGACTGACCGCAAACAGAATAAAAAGACGAACGACAGCTCAGAGCGTGTAATGCCACAATAAAGGCAAATAAAAATTAGCGCTTTCTTCCACTTTTATTTAAAACGTGAACTTCTTCAGAAAAAGACAAAGTGCCCTCCCAAACACTTGTCTTTTAAATGCACCATACAGGATGTGATGTAATAATTCATCCATTTGCAAAAGAAAAAATTCATATTGAATATCTTTTTAAATATCTTATTTAAAAATGATTCCAAAATCTATTAATGCTATATGTATTTAAATTAGAAGACAATGTTTATAAAACATAATAATATGTAATATACACAATCATAAACTTGGTGACCTACGCTTGTAAGTCACAGGTGAAAATGTACGACAAATTCACTATTAATTTTAGTTTAACTTAAACAAATACTCTTAGATGCGTGTATGTGTACACATATATCTAAACACTCATAGATGCATACACGCATATATAAAAATATACACGCATATATAAAAGTATATACACATACATCTACATAAAATCAAGACAATATAGGCTTAGATGTATAGCCTTATGTACAAATGGGTGCTAGCACAATGATTTGATTAAAATTATACCTAAACTAAATAGTAGTGCATGACACAATACATGTTGAACCTAGATGGAACAACTAAGGTCTTTCTAATAATCCTACCTTAGTGACTATATAAAATGCCACTAGTAAATATCACCCAATCCAGTATAGAAAACATTTTTTAGTATGCTACAAATGTCAATATGGGTGTGTGTGTACAAACTACATGCACTCTCTCCCTCACTTTAGTTATAAAGCAAAAAACATTTAATATTAATAATTTCATTGAGACCTGGTAATACGTCAGCACCCAATAATAGTTGCCAAAGGGCTTCCTTCTGTTCTAATCTATTATTAACATCACCCATGAATATACCTTTCCTCTACAAAATCCAGGATGAAAAATTCAAACTTTTTAAATTCTCTGCAAACTAAGGCATGTCTTGCTCTGAGCTGTCGTTCGTCTTTTTATTCTGTTTGCGGTCAGTCCGTGCTTTTATATTTTTGTCAATATGTCGCAGTTTTGGATATTTTATTTGACTAGAAATTTGTTTAGAGCATTCTGAGTGCTTTGTTTTATATTTTGTGAATAAGAAATCATTTAAGTAAGCTTTGATACCTGAAATTTGTTTCTGGCCTGTTTTTGCGAGTTATACATGCAATAAGGACGATCCACTCCTCTATATTCTTCCACCATTAACTGAGTGTCTCTCTGTCCTGAATCTGGATCCCACTTCTAACACCATGTCTCTCATCTTGTTTTACACGTGAAGATAAACAGGCGGGGTAGTTCGTTTATATGTTTTATTACATAGAAACACATTAGGATGGATAGCAGCAATATAAAATATAAACAAACTGATTAACTGACAGACTACACAGACATGCATGCTTGCATCTCAACAGCTTATTAGAAAATGGCAGTCAGGCTCACACGTGCTCAGTATTTATACACGTGCAAGCCCCTAGAAAGCTTCCTAAAGGTATACATACATATTAATCTACAGTCTTTAAAAATAATTAAAAAAAAAAACAAATGCAGTTTCAATAATTATATCAAAGTTTATATGAAAACATTGGTTAAGAACAGATGCAAGTTATATGGTAATAATTTAGTACCTAGAGAAATTTAAGCCAGTTTATACAGTTTATAGATAAATTAAAAGTAAGTTACTATATTCAAACAGGAATTGCAATGTGAAGGGAGATAAAATCAGGCTGATGGTATATTTAGAGAGACAGCCAGGGGAAAGAAATTGGTAGAAGTAAGGAAGTGAGTGAAGATGAAAGAGTAAAGAGATGTAAGGTATGAAGAGGTAGTTCACATTTAGGGGTAAAGTATATCCTTTATAATTTTTAATTTATTCACTTGTATATTATTTTTCTCTTTTGCTTATTCTCATCATCTCTCAGAACTTTTTGTACTTAAATTTAAACATTCTGACTATTAATTTCCATTCTCTTCCTTTACCAACTTCAATACTCTTATACAAGTTTAAAAGAAGCAGAATAAACAACGGAATTTAGTAACCCCAGTCCCCCTTCATCTTCACTCATATAGAACAAACTTTCACTGGGTTTCATCTTGAACCCCATATAAAAGGAAGCATCAGTTGTACAACTTCCTTTTCACATTTTTGTGGGATTATATAAACATTTGGCATATATGCTATTTTCTGATTAATACAGAATTCACAAGATGAGCCTTTTTCCTGAATGATAATCTGTATGTCCTCCACAGAAGACACATTTGTTTCATTTTTTTATCAAACCCTCCCATAGCATCATAACTACATACTTTCCTAAATTTTATTTCTAGCAAAGGCACCTCATTCTTTGAAAAATACACCCCCCCCCCCAATTTTCACCATATCTCTCAAACCCTTACTTTTATCTTTGTTCAAGGTCATTCCCATTTCCTTTAAACATCCATTCAGGCAAAGTAACACTTCCCTCATCCATACTTTGTTTTTAGCAATTCCGACAATATTGTCTACATATGGCAAAACTACTGGAATCACAACCACCTTTTGCATCACATATCTAGCATCTTTCATTTTATAAGCTACTTCTCTTACTATTGCATACATTACCAATGCAAGCAATATTCCACTCATTTAACATCCTTGTCTTATACCATAGCAAGCAGTGTTCCATTCATTTATCATTCTTGTCTTATACCATACCTCGTGTATTGCTTTACTTATCCATCCATTCACTAACACTCTTACTCTATTTTGATATTAGACATATACACTCTCCTAATTGTTAGCTATTCCATACTTTTCTGTAGCATTCCAAAAAGCTTAATGTCCTACTGTATCAAATGCATGCTAATATTGCCTATGATAAGTTTCGCATCCACCGTTTTATTTATATCATCGTCCACAATTTCTCTCAGAACCAGTAACAATTCTTGACATCCCTTCTCTTTTTTATCATATATAGTTTCATAATATCCTCAGCCTGCCTTCCATTCTCTTCTGTGTTGTTTTCATTAAAATTTTATAATCTGTGTTTAGTGTCATGGGTCTCCAATTTATTTCAGTCTTCCCTTCTTTTTCCATATAAATTTTAATAACCCATTGCATAACTCTTCATAAAGAAACCTTCCTTCAGCCATTCATTCATTCATTGCATTTACAAAATACTCTTTGCCAGTCCACTAATTTTTTAACATTCCATATTCTGTACCACCTGGGCATGATACTGACTCACCATTTATTTTCTTTATCTAATTCACTAATAGTAATTTCTTCTTCAGATGTTTCCTTAACTTGTTCTGCATTTTTTTACTTTCTACTCTCTTATATTCCTTCTTTTTACTTTTATACATCTTTTCCACACGCTGTACTACAATACTCATAATTCTTCTTCTTTTACCTCCTGTTTTGCAGTTTTCATTTCTCTCATTCTTTTTTAAACAGTTTTATCGATTTTATAAACATACAATCATTCTCAAAAAAAAATTTAACAATATATGTTAAAACCAATTAACATGTTATTAACAAACAACAACTAAAGTATTTACAAAGATATCCATATTACAAGCTTTGCTTAAAATAGATAAATTGTAACATTTCATGGTGTAATTTATTTCTTTTTTGACAAATTCAGTGTGTTTACCCACATATTAAAACCACGTGTTTTCCTAGATAATCAAGATTTAATGGTCAAAGTCTCTGAATTACACAAGTCAATTAAACTGTTTTTGAATTCTGCAAAGGTTGGAGGAGAATCTGAAATCCAATTTCTTGTAATGATTTTTCTGGCCACAGCAAGTATTGACCATATTAAAGGAAGTTTAATTTTTAACACAGCTAGGTATGGGTGTGTTAAAAAGAACTGCAGATCTGTTTAAAGTGAAATTATTTGTAAATAGAGCTTGTAGAAAGTGCTCCTAATACGCTTTCAGTTCAGCGCAGTCATAAAGCATATGAGCCCAATCTATATTTACCCCAGACTTACATTTTTTGCATATGTTTTCTTTTTTATTGATTTTATTCATAATTTGGTGTGTATAGAATGATCTATAAAAAAGCTTCCAGTTGTATAATTTCAATTTAAGAGAAGATGTTGTTTTGCCTGCTGATTCCAGTATAATTATTTTATCATGCTTACCTGGAGGCTCTCTATTGATTGTAAGATAATAATTCCAGAAGCTTTCTGGGAAGTTATATATTTCTTCTCTTATATTTCTATAGATATAAGAAAGTTTACCTTTATAGAAGGATTTATGTTGTAAAGTTAATCCCAAATAGTTTAACAAAATAGGAGAGTCCCGTCTGACTGCAGGGTATTAAATCAAGTTTATTTATTAGAAAATGTCTGAGGATTTGTATATCCAGCCATAAAGATTTATCCAGATCGAATTCTTGTATAATTAAATCCATACTTTTAATTTTTCCATCAGCAATCATTTGAAACCAGACTTTTAATTGTTTCTGTTTGAATAGAATGTTTTTATTTGTGTCAAATGATAACAAAACTTCTTGGGTATATGCAATAGGAAAGATCAAAAAAATCCATTCTTTGTAAATGGGATGATTATATGTAAAGTTTCTAAAAGTTATTGAGATGTTAAAGATATAGTTAGTTTGAAAATTTAGTGTAACATGAGTGGTAAAGTAATCTTTTAAAATCCAAAACATGGGATTATTTAATAAGATCTATTTTGTAAGGTTGAAGTTTTGTAATTAAATCTGTATTTGTTAATTCCCAATAATTTTCCATTTGTCTGAGTAAGATGTGTCTATTAATTGAGATAAGGTTTTGATTATAGAGGAAATTGAATACAAATTTAAATCTGGAAGAGCAATACCTCCCTTATTCCAGCTACTAAAATGATATTTGTAGGCTGTTCTTGGCTTTTTGGGAATCCAGAGAAATTTTAATAGCATTGTATTTATTTTTTTTATTAAAAATTTGTTGGGTAGTAATATAATAGATTGAATGACATATAGAATCTTGGGGGAATTATTTTAATTATAGTTGGTCTTTCTTCTGTTGTCAAGTAAAATCATGCTCCATATTGATATAAGTGATTGGATGTTTTCAAAACATTAATATAATTCACATGAATTATGGACTTAATGTCTTTAGCTAGGGTCCCCTTCACATGGTCGACAGTTCATTTGATCGACTTTTATTTGGTCGACAATTCATATGGTCGACAGGCAGATTTGCCCCCTCCCCAATGTTGTGCGACCCTGGAGTTGATATGTATAGTTAGGGGGGGTGGGGAGCGAAGCCCCCCACATAAAACTGCTTGTCGATCAAATGAATTGTCGACCAAATAAAAGTCGATCAAATGAACTGTTGACCATGTGAAGTAGACCCCTTTAGCTAATACAATTCCTAAATATGTGATTTGTTCACAGTTAGTTATATTTCTGAACATTGCCCTTTTTTATTTTTGTTTGACTAGATAGGTAGAATTTTTGTTTTATCCTCATTGAAGGTTAGACCTGACATTTTTTGAAATATATCTATGGAATTGTATATGGCTATTATAGAGGAATCATTTCCTTTTGAGGTAATAAGAACATCATCAGCAAAAAGCTGTATTTTGGAAGATGTTTCAGTGTTAATATCCAAACCCTCTATGTTTTTGTTTTTCCTTATTTCATTTGCCCATGGTTCCATTATCAAGGTAAACAGCAAAGATGAACGTGGGCATCCTTGTTTATTTCCTTTTACAATAGGAATATTAGATGGTATGGATGTACAAATTTTAATGTATGCAAGTGCCCCTTTATGTAAGCATTGTAATAAATTTATAATTTTTTTGAGAAATTTAGACAGTTTGGTAAAGTAAATAAATAATCCCAGTTTACAGAATCAAAACCAAGCGTATGTCTAAGCTTATTAATGTCAGACCTTTTTTCTTTCTTTGAGAGTAGTCAATTAATGCTTGAGTTCTTTTAATATTGTCAAATTTATTTTGATTAACTATAAAACCTGTTTGATCTTCTTCTGTTAAATGTGGTAAGAAATTTTTTGGGCCTTCAGTATATATATATATTCATAAACATTTTATAATCCACATTCAACAAAGAAATAGGCCTATAGGAATGATAATATTTTGGATCTTTATTGGGTTTTGGAATAGGAATGATAAATGTATATTTCCAAGAAGGAGGAATTATTGATTAATTCTGGGTTTTTGTCTATACATTTCTCTCATTATTCTAACATGCTCATTTACTATCTTACCCAGATATGCAGATGCCTCATCCCTTCTCCATTGAAAACAGTCATGTCTTTTTTTTCTCAATTTCTTTTATATATTTCTTTTTCCATATCATAATACTCTCTTGCATAATTCTCAAATGCATTTCTGTATATTTTCCTATACTTCACTTTCTCTTCCTTTCTTACATCATCCTGCCATTAGAAAAAAAAAACACTTTTTATACTACTTTTTAAATTCAATCCACCACTCAGACCAGTTTTTATAGAAGTCCTTTGTTAGGTGGTATGATCCTTCCATAAAAGTAGTATTTCCAACTTGCCAATTTTTGTATCTCATTTATTTATTTTCATTCCCTTTCCTATTTTAATATACTCCCTTTCTTCCATCATCTCCATCCATATTGCTAAATGGGCTGAAAAATGCATCACAGGTGTATCACCATTTGCTACTCCAAAACCTTCTGATAATACAAAGTAATCAATTTCAGACTCAAATGCTCCCCCATTTCTATAAGTCCATTGACTTTTGTTCCATGTAGTTAATTTACCACATTTTATCACTTCCTGTATTTTTTAATCTTTCCCTTTCTTTTTACATTTTCTACTTAAATCACAATTGAAGTTCCTTGCAATTGTAATTCTCATGCTAATTACCACATTGCTAGTTATATGTGCATGTGATATTGTAATTATCTAAATGTGTTCTTTCCACCTCACATCCACAACAGTTAACCTTCCCATCTTTACTAATATTACATCTAGTATTTTCACCGTTTTTTTTTTTTTTTTACAGTAAACAATATAGAAGGTAAAAAAACACTGAGCAGTGGACCAAGGATACAAAAAAGATGAATATAGTACAACAAAATCCAAACTAGGTGGAGGCAACTGAAACAGCTATAAAACAGCTATAAAAACTAAATTTTATTAAAAAATGGTAAGTGCTTTCACATTTCACCCGCTTCTTCAGACCATAGACAAACAGTACATGAAATCAACAGTATTTAAAAGAAAAAAAGCAAATTAGGTCACAGTAATTAAATCAAAGCAAATAAAAACTAATGAAATAAAGGTCTGTATATTTTCCTAGCCTTAAAATCAATGATCCATCGTAACTGTGTATGTTTCGTTCTGTTACTGATATCACCTTCTCTAGTATTAAGTTTGGACAGGCTTAACACCAAGAATGTAAAGGTGTGTTCAGAGCCTATGTCTAAAATCTGCCTAAACAATGCACTAGTAGGTTTCTGATTTTTATGTCATTACAGTGTTCTAAAATTCTTTCTTTAAGGGTACAGTTTGTTTTACCTACATCAAAATTTGCACATTTCCTATACTGTGCTAAATAAACTAAATTGTTAGATTTACAGTCTGCATAAAAATTAAAGTAAACATGCTTTGATCTAAACCTGCCCTCATTAACTAGCTGTTCATAACGGAGATTTTGTTTCAGTGCTTTATTTTTAAAAGCAAACTTGGTTATATAACATAATATATCCTCAGGTTCATGATTGGTCATGATGATAGGCCAGTTCCTCCTTATGACATCACATACAAGATTTATATCACTCGAATATGTCAAAGAAACGCTGGGTATTGTATCTCGGTTAGTAGTATCAGTGTACTGCACTACATTATTTGTGTCTGAAAAATAAGGTTTCGTAACTGATTGCCTAGTGCGACTCACAGCTTCAGTGGTATCATCGAATTCAGTTGATGAATAGCCCCTGGATATGAAGTCAGATCTGAGTAGATGTAATGCTTTTACTAACATCTCTTCACTGTCATAGAGCCTTGTGGGTAAACAATTGGGGAACATCCCTGACTCCCCAGCCAAGGCTAAAATATCTACTCTCTTGAATTCCTGTACTCAGGTAACCAGGCACTCTATCAAGTGCAGTTATGATGCAATAGAGGCCTCATCTAGGGCTGCCGCCCCTGGCTGTGTCATCAGAAGATACTCCTGGCTTAGATTGCAGCCTCTCCCTGATGACATCAAGTCTAAACACCTGGATGCATTCCTGGACAGTAAAGATTTATTTGGTACAGCAGCAGCTGACCTCTTCAAGGACCTTCAAGTCAAGGGTAAGGAACTACAGGATTTGAGACATATTTTTGTCTCCCCAGTTCCACACAAGAAATTACCCTGCCAAGACTTCCTTTATGAGAAGGCCTGCCAGACAGATGCCAACAAAAAGCAAAAAGGATTCCAGGAAACAGCCCTCTTCCAGGTCTACTGTCTCTACCCCTGCTCTCAAACAGCCCTTTCAGGGTAAGCCTGGTAGCCTGTGACTGCCAGGCACTACATCCAGACACCCCTCTTTCCATGCATCTCTTTCTCTCCTTCCCTGCTTGGAATCAGGTTACCAAGGACTCTTGGGTCCTCTCTGTAATAAAACAGGAATACTTCATGACATGGGAGGCCAAACCTACTCCCAAAGGCATCCATCAACCTCCTCAAGACCAACTGGCATTCTTCCTTCCGGTTCTTCAGGGACTTCTCGCACAAGGAACAATTCAAGATGTCCTTGCACATGCAAGAGGGAAAGGGGTTTTACTCCAGGATGTTCCGAGCCCCCAAGAGAGAAGGTCCCTGGAGGCCAATCTTGGATTATCCCATCTCAACACCTTCCTCCACGTTCCCGCCTTTTGGATGCTCACTCTTCCTACACTTCTGCTCCTGATCGTTCCCCAGGCCTTCTTAGTATCCTTGGATGTAAAAGATGCCTACCTTCACATCCCAATCCATCCCCTCTTCAGGAAATTCCTCCACTTCTGAGTGGATTCTGCACACGTTCACTTCTGTGCTTTGCCGTTTGGTCTCTCTCTGGCCCTAAGAGTGTTTACAAAATGTCTTCCACCAGTCAGTGCCTTTGCCAGGACAAGGGGAATCAAACTCTTCCCCTATCTAGGCAATATCATGATTCAGGCAACATCAGTTCCAATTACCTTACAACACCTTGACTTCACTATTTCCTCTTGAGAAGTCTGGGATTCACCATGAATCTCAAAAAATCATCCTTGGTACCCACACAAGATCAGGTGTTCCTGGGATGATGGTTTCTAACAGGGAAGATGATGGCTTGTCTTCCCCCAGAAGAAATTGTGACACTCGCTTCTTATTTTAGGGAAGTACTTCCTCTCAAAGCCTTGTTGGCCAGGGAATTTTTCAGACTCCTTGGATTCATGGCCTCCACCATCCCCATGGTACTCCTGGCAAGGCTTCACATGAGGAAGTTCCAATAGTACCTTTGTACAATCTGGAAGGAACATCTGCATCCCCTGAAGTTCATGGTCCCCATGCTGCCATGCCTTGCCAGGGAACTATACAATCCCTGCCCCCCAAGCAGGATCTCTTCACAGATGCTTCAGACACAGGGTGGAGAGCAACCTTAGGAGAATGGAGAGTGAGAACGCATGGGCCCTCACTCAACAGAAAGACCACATCAATATCAAGGAGATGAGAGCCTTGATATTGGCCCTACAAATTTTCAAAGATCATTTCCCATGCTGAGGTGGTACACAGAGAAAACAACTGTGCTGTAGTACATCAACAAACAGGGGGGTGGGGGCAAGGTCCTTCCTCCTGTGCAGGTTGGCCCGCAAGCATGGGAAATCACCTTGGAGAGAAAAGTCAACATCCAAGCTATTTACATACCTTCAGCAGACAGTGTGATGGCAGATTCTTTAAGCAGGACCATGACTCTATCTCATGAGTGGATGCTAAAATAGGATGGGTTCCTGGACCTGGTCCATTGATGGGGTATTCCAGATGTGGTAGAAACACTTCCAAACTAAATACGGAACTATATAGAAAAAACAAACAAGGAGCAGAAAGAAGCAGGTCAAAAGCTGTTAAAGATTTTAATACAACTCAACACACTGGTACCTCGGCTTTTTGCCTTAAACGAAAAGCTAAGGCACCAGTGTGTTGAGCTGTATTAAAATTGTTAATAGCCTTTGACCTGCTCCTTTCTGCTCCTTGTTTGTTTCTTTTTGTATTCCAGATGTGGATCTGTTTGCCTCCTCCATGAATAGACAGCTTCCAACCTTCTGCTCCAGGGTATCACATCCCAAAGCATGGAGCCTGGATGCTCTCTCTCATTCCCTTGGAAGGGGATGTACACTTATGCATTTCCCCCCTCCCCCTCTCATACAAAAAGTTCTGCTGAAAATTCAGAAAGAACAACCTCAGATCTTGCTGGTGACTCCCTATTGGCCAAGGCAGCATTGGCTCCCCCTATTGCTCCATTTTGCCAAGGACAGTCACCACAACTCTACCCCACCAGATGGACTTGCTCACACAGAAGAAGGGAATGCTCTTACCCCCCAGCTGTCCACCCTGAACCTTACACTATGAGTAATAGGGCACTGATTCCCTTCAGACACATATACACAGAGGACGTGCTTCAGGTTTTGCAGGAGGCCAAGAAAACCAACTACCAGAAAATCATACCTTTCAAAGTGGAAGAGATGTTCTGTCTCATGTCAAAAACACAATTTACAACCACTGGCAGTAGAACCTCCAGTGGTATTGTCCTACCTGTGTGATTTGATGAAGTCTGGACTAACTTATTCTTCTATCAATACCCATTTATCTGCCATCTCTGCATGCCCGCCACTCACACCACCTTTTGCTTCTAATTTAGAAGTTAAACTTTTCCTGAAAGGGGTTCTGCACCTCATACCCCCAAGGAAGCCCTTGCTACCTCCTTGGGATCTAAATTTTGTACTGGAGAAATTGACTCTTCCCATCATCTGAGCCAGCCAAAGACTGCTCCCTCCAACAATGTACTTGGAAAAATATACTCTTGATAGCCATCACTTCAGCCAGAAGGGTTTTGGAACTTCAAGCAGCCCTTGTGGCTTCTCATCCATTTACTGTCTTCCACAAGTACAGGGTGTGTTTATGTACCAACCCAACCTTCATGCCCAAAGTGGTCATTGAAATGTCCTTGAATTAAGCCATCAACCTACCAACCTTTTTCCCTTCACCCCAAAACACAGTGGAAAGGATACTTCATTCTTAAGATGTACACAGACAACTCAGATACTATTTGGCTAAGACCTAACCCATCTGTAAGTCGTTTCCTACCACCCAAGAGTCCTGGGACACCCTGTTTCCAAGCAAACTATATCCTCTTGGATATCGAAAACCATCTCCTTTTGTTATATTACCCATAGCAGAAGGCTTCCCTCTCCAGTAAAGGCACACTCCACTAGGGCAGTGTCCTCCTCAGGGCTCCTTTTTCAAGGGTTTGGATACAGCTGCTATTTTAGAAGCAGGCTACATGGACCTCTGTCCATACCATCACCAAACACTACAAACTGGACATCATTTCTAGAGCCAGAGTAGGGTTTGCCAGAGCCATCCTTCATGGGTTTGTGGAAAATGCTTGTTGCCCTCCACCCAAATCTTAGTACAGGAGCTTTTGCATTCTCCCTTGTGTTATGAATGCAGCAGCATATGAGCAGAAGGACGTAGTATTGATGTCTTCTATATGCTGCTGTATAGTTCCTACTTGGGCTTTTCCCTCACACTAACCTGACTCCTGGAGTACCCACTCAGTAGTCGCTGATTCCACTGGCATTCAGTTCTGAGGTAGGTTTGTGCTGACTTCCATTTTGTACCCAAAGTCCATTTTGTACCCAACGTCCGCTTCTGACCAGTGTCCACAGAGAGAGAGATGCAGGACGTCACACACATCCTAGCAGTAGCATCTATCTTTTGTAGAATGGCCAGATGTACATGAGTCGACCAGAGGCAGACTCCCTTGTGTTATGGATACAACAGCATATAGAAGAGATAAAATTATGGTAAGATTTTACACAACAATACCATCCTCAGAGTCAGACTTTTCACTGGCTAGACCTTCAAAAAAAAAATAAGTATCAGTCCCTTCTCCCAACCTCTCTTCCTGGATTCAGTTCTCATTTTTCCCTCAGTATTTTTTCTTCTTCTACAGTTTTTTCTTCAGACATTTCACCCACTCCCCCTAGCCTGTTGTCCTCCCTCATGTATGTTTTCTTCCCTTCCCCTTCTTTG
Organism: Protopterus annectens; assembly: GCF_019279795.1. Lineage (NCBI taxonomy): Eukaryota > Metazoa > Chordata > Ceratodontiformes > Protopteridae > Protopterus > Protopterus annectens. The sequence goes on from NC_056745.1 coordinate 526,933,506, forward strand.
TCATTACTTACTATTTGTTTGTGGCATTCCATCCAAAAGTATCCCTTTTGTCTTCAAGCAGACACCTCCTTGTTGTATGTCCTTTCTCCCCACATTGGTTACATTGTACCTTGTCACAATCATGAATTAAATGAGAAAAGTCCCCACAAAGGAAGCATGATTTAGACAGGCCAGTGTATCTTAATATCCCTTTGTGACCAGCCAAAAAACACTTGGGTTTCACCGTGCTTCTTTCACATTTCAGGGTAGCTTCCAACCTCCATCCTCCACTCTACGTTTCATTCCTCTCTAGCTTTCACAGTATTATCAACCGTTTCACACAGACCCTGCTTGCATTTTTTGACATCATCTTCTTTCAGTTCATCAGTCCTAAACTGCATAGTAACATTTTTTAACATTTAAGTGAGCACCAGAAAACAAATAATTGTTCCATGGTTTCTGAAATTTCATTATCAGTCCATCAGTTTCAGATGTTAAGTCACAAAAAGTCTCTCTCCCATTTTTGAATGCTTATTAAATGTCTTTTTTTTTAAAACAAGAAATATCTTTATTGAATTTTCATTTATGGCGTAGACATTCATTCATCTATATAAATGAAAACTATTGATATGTTTTTAGTTGCAAACATTGTACATAACATATAATCTTCTATACAGTCTTTGTCAATCGAACATTATATAGGTCATTCAATTTTTGCTTCCCTTAAACCTCATTCCTCCTCCAAAACACTGTTCTGCATGTATTGTTCCCACAGTTCCTATTTTTATTCTATGTAATTTGCTCCTAACCTTTTCTAAAGATCCCACTTCCATTTATTTTATCTCTCTTACTATGTTCACTACTTCTAGTAAGGTTGGTTTAGACTTTGATTTCCATTCTCTAGTAATTACTGTTTTGCTAGCCACCAGAATTAAACTCAGTAAGGCTTTACTATGTCAAGGCAATTTTGTTTCTGTATCTCAGCTCAGAAAAAGCATTTCCTTAATTACACCAATTTGTTCACTAAGTATTTTTGGCAGAGTAGTCTGCAGGAAATTTTTAAAGCCTGCCAACTCAATGCACTCCCAAAAATATGTTCCCAATTACCTCTTTCTTCCCCATTACATCTCCACCATGTGTAATCTGAGGAAAAATTCTTTGGAGTCTGCTTGGGGTATAAAAAGTCCTATGCACTCCCAAATAAAAGTCCTAAATTTCCTAGACTTTGTTACTTATTTTGGAGCCACTGTCTTTCTGTGAATTGTTTATCCAATGAGCAGTTACCAAATTGCCTCACTCATAATATCTGTTGGAAAAAAAAAATGAACAAGCGCATGAGTCTGTCTACTTCCAACCTTACCACCACGAGTGCTGAGGAAAAAATAAACAGAGAAACTAGTGGTCTTAAATCTTCGTTGATGAGCTCAGTCACAATAATTTCCAAAAATCCTCATAATGTCTGTATTACAGCGTCATTTTTTGTTCTTATTCTTCCAGTTTGTCTTCTCTTCTTTTCTTTTTAAAACAATTTTAATTGCAATTTTTGCAAAACTCCTTTTTGCCTGCTGTGACTGCTGGATACGTTTTAGCTATTGCATTATCTGCTGCAGCAAAACCAGACACCTAATTGTTTTGTTGCTGCTTCCTCTCTTACTTTCTGTCACTGCTGTATAGGTTTTAACTGCTGGATTCTCTGCTGCCACATCACCTGGTTCATTTTCCACATTGCCATCTTCAGCTTTTCCAAAAATGTTATCTGTTATCTCACCCCATGAAACAGCTGAACTGTCACCTGGATCATCTTGCTCGATTATTTTTAACAGAACATGATCTGCAAGTCCTCCCAATGCCAGTTCTGCAACCTGTACCACTTCAAAAGACTCTCTTACTTTGTTATTCATCTGTGCAATCCAAGGAATCTGTTGCATTCTGCTAACCATAAGTTACAATTTTATACTGTATTTTGCACTTTTAAACTCTATTTTTGCTATATTGCTGATTCTTTTTGCTGAACCTTGTTCTGTTTGTTAAATTGAGCACTAAACCAGGCTATCGTTTGTTAGAGAGAGCCTCCCTGCACCCTTGTTGCAAGAGAGTGCAGTTAGAACTCATCTGATTGGAGGTTGCTGGCACATGGCTCAATTTTGAGCTTTTTTTATTGGTTAAATTATTTAATTCAGTTTGCTCACTGTTGCTACATAAGCCCTGTGTTTGAGTGGGTTTGTGTTTATTTTAACATAGCTCCACAAGGTTAAGCGGCCAGCCACTGCTCTGCTGAATTCATCTGTTTGCGCATAGCGCGTGTCCATGCACTATCACGCACTACAGTGCAGTGGGGGTAACCATTGGTGGTTATAGACACAAAAACTTCAGTAGATAAATTTTTCTTTAGTAGCTGACCATGATCCAGCCAAGAAGTCCTTAAATTGTGTTTAGCTGCTCAGAGAGCACCTCAGCTGCGCTTTTGCCCCATAAACAGTCCAAAACCACCAAATCTACAATAGTCTCATACCATTTAGAGAACCTCCACCAGTATGGACCCTTTATAGAGCACCCTATTAGTATAGACCCCTTTAAGAGCACCCAGTCATACCACACCCCTCCATTTTTCTGTCCCCACTGTGAAAACAGAATTTAACCTAGCATTATGTATGGTCCCTCCATTTCTTCTACTAGTCTGATTGACATGGATATCCTAAGGCAGTGTAGCAACTCAACTGCCTCATGTACACTGACAACCCTCTACTCCTCGTGCACAGAACAGTGAACAGGTTGTCGGCTCACATACTACACCTCCTAAACAAACCATGCACTCAACACGCAAACCATCATATGCGGAGGTACTCACCAGAAACCTACCTAAACACCAGAGATCTTCCAAACACAAATATGTTACACCTAATACAACACCTACAATGCTCACTACACACAAAAACACAAGCACCAGTGTCTCACTAAATAAGCCCCTAAGGCAAAGCGCATCTAGACCAAATTTATTAGTCATATGTGACTCCATTGTGAGACACACAGATGTCCCACTCATCAGGCTGGACAAGGTTATGATCAGCTGTCTATCGAGTGCCAGGATTCATCAGAACACATGCACTCAAGTCTCTCACCAAAAAGTGCCATTGTGATTCTGTCATAGTTCATGTTAGTGTGAATGACTTGAGATACCATGGTTGAGCTCTATGAATATATGTCCCAGGCAGATATGTCACTAACCTTGAGCACAATTCTACTCTCATCTAGGATAATGCCACAAAATAAACAAAAAATAATGACTTCAAAAATTGGCTTAGTTTCTGGTGTCATTCTAAGGGGATCCAATTCCTGTCAGCATGGGATGACATGGTTGATAGACCACACTGCTTTGCCAGAGATGGTCTTCACCTGTTACCTCTAGGCTTTCAGTTACTGATTGAGTCACATGCCTTCCCCATAGTGCCTTTTTTAGGCAAGGTCTCAAGAACAAAATTTCCAATGTGAAAATATCACTCACAAATAAAGGTTATGCTGCTAAACGCTAGGAGTTTAAATCAGAAACTGCATTCTGTGGAAGCACTCCTATCCCCAGAGGATGTTTACATCTGTGCAGTCACAGAAACTTGGTTCAGGGCCACAGAGAAGACCCTGGACTTGCAAGGCTGCAGTGCCTTCCAAACTTTCAGACTGCAAAATGAATGTGTGAGAACCAAAGGAGGAAGTGTATCTGTCTTCATCAAAGATAAATGCACCTCTAGACTGGTTAGACAGGAAAACTTTGTGGAGTTACTCCAAGTTCAACTAACTGTGGATAAGACACCCCCCCCCCCTTCAAGTCATTGTTAGCTTTAGGCCCCATTCAATGAACCAAGATAGCCACGCTGTTTACCTACTTGAGTCAATCAAATTGTAACCAAACACTCTAGTCATGGGAGATTTTAACTGTACCTCTATTGACTGGCAAACTTATGAGTACCAACATGCTTGCACAAAGGTTCCTGGACTTTAACACGAATCCCCTGGAACAAGTAGAATGCAACCCCACAAGGGGCTCAAATATTTTCGACTTGGCCCTCACCAACATGGGTGACCATTGCACCACCACAAGTACAGGACCCTCACTGGTTAAATCTTATCACAAATCAGTCACGTTTGAAGTAATTATAACACCTGAACCTCTCTTAGGTGAAATTAGGCTAAAATGTTTCACTGAAGCTAATTATACCCTCATAAGGGATGGCATAAATAATTTCCAAGCTCCTGTTCCCACAGATGGCATTGACAGCTATACTAAGGTATACACAAATGCCTTGTACAAGCACTTAAACAGATGTATTGACACAGGTGTACATGATAGGATCAAAGCATGATCCTCAGAAAAATCAAGCCTCCCTGGTGGAGAACTAGCATTAATAAGTTATACAACAAGAGGGAGAAGTTGCTGTCTGAGAATAAAAAAGATTGGTCCTAGTACTGAAAGAACACCCTCTTCTGCTTGAACAAAAAATAAGACAACTTGTAAAATCCTCTAAAGACAACTTCAAAAAAAATTTAGCAGCCATAGCTAAGGATAGCCATAATGTATTCTTCATATCTTATCCGTAACATAAAAGGTAGAACCCAGACGTGCTGAACTAGCTGTGGATGGCATCACACACACTAATCCTGTGAAAATAGCTAAGCTATTAGCTGACAGGTTTGGTGAAAATTTCAAACCCCCCCCCCCCGTTCCCTCCAGACATTTCACAAAGCATTCCCACTACATATCCCCCACCTTGCATCTCCAAAGAGCAAGTCATTAATGCTTTTTCCAAGGCCAAAAATACAGGCTATATGGGACTGGATGGCATCCCAGGTTGTGTTTTAAATAGTCTAAAACATGAGTTAGCAACTCCATTAGGTACCTGAATACTGGTTTTGTCCCTGCTGAATGGAAAATAACCACCATCCCTCTTCATAAAGGACGTACACCTACAGACCCATAAGCCTTATCTGTAAGGCCGTGGAACGAATGAATCATCATGGACCTTATAAATAAGAATATAGGTGATCTCTAAACCCTTGATCTGTCACAGTTTGGTTTTGTCAAAGACAGGTCATAACTGTTAAATCTGGTGGACTTCTTCAAAAACATCAGTGCCATAGACAAAAGCAAATCTGTGCATACAGCCTACCTTGACTTAGCCAAGGCCTTTGACACAATCCCACATTCAGACATCATTGATAAACTCTTCCACTTGAATATCAACCCTTATATCATCATGTGTGTTGCTAACTGGCTCACTGATAGATCACACTCAGTCAAAGTTTGGGACTTTACCTCAACCAGCAGACCTGTCACCAGTCCACAGGGCTTAGTGCTGGGCACCCTGTTGTTTGGAATATACTTCTTAGAAGTTCAAGTCAAACAGATGGGCTGTGGCTGATTAAGTTTGCTGATGACTGCAAATTATGTGCCATCATTGAATCTATAAACAATGTCAATATACTTCAAGAGGGACTTAGACAAACCAGTGATTGGTGCCAATGCCATGGACTCAAACTCAATGCAAAAAAAAATGCATTATTATCCCCTTCGGTAAAAACAATATCCCTGCAGACTATCATATAAATTATAATACTCTAAGTAACAACTCAGTAGTGAGAGACTTGGGAACACAAGCTGACTGTAGCCTAAACTTTGACCACCAAGTGTCTGTGGTAAGGAAGGCATCCTACATCACACATCTCATTAGCAAAGGCATTGCCTCAAGAGCGAAAGAAGTAATAACATCCCTGTATTCAACCCTCATCAGGCCAATAATTGAGTACAGTGCTCCCTTTGGTATAGGATCATAGGTGTGTACTAGGCTAATGGCCCTAGAGCCTTTACAAGCTTAGCCCATAGGATTACCCTGGCATCGTGCCACCCGACCTTAGTTCCCAGTGCCTCTGTCGAGTAAAGCCACTGGAGTGATCCCTGGGGTGAATTTTCTATTTCCTGTCCACTCGTGAAGATTTCTGTTGGAGGGCCAGTGAGGTGCTCTGCTTGACATGTATGGGAATTCTATTCCATAGCACGGGCAGTCTCTGGGTTATGAACCTGTCCCTCCAGCATATGCTGTTGGTTGCGGTAATGAGATTGAGATCTTTGGGGAGTGTGGTGCGGAGGGATTGGAATTTCTTTAGATGTAGCATTTCTAACCGAGCTGAGTCAGACATGGCTTTATAAGTCAAGCAGAGATCGCTAAGTAGCAATATGAGACAGAGAATAGTTGGAGTTTTTGGTATAATAGTTGGTATGTACCTTACCAGGCACCTGCAGCAACTTGAAAGACCTCAGAGATTTCTAAGCAAGAAAATTCAGGGTCTCCAACACTTGTCATACATTGACAGACTGAAGACACTGTCACTGTACTCAGTTACGTACAGGCTACTTAGATGAGACTTGTGCCTGGCCTACAGAGCAGTCTCGGATCCAAACCTAATGGAAGTGCTGCACATCCGCAAATTAAATGGGACAAGGTTCACCTGCTCTAGGGATCTTAACCTGACCTGCAACATAAATAGGATCTGCTGGAGAGACAGATAAGTCTCTCTGAGGTTGCTACTCCTCTGGAATAGGCTACCAATTCACATCAAATAAAGCCTCTCTATAACCCTGTTTAAACGTAGACTTGATGACTAGATGCGTATTATATCTATATCTTGAGAGTAATTGCACACTGCCACAAGGTACATCTTTTCTTCAAACTCACAAAAATTTGCAGTTATTCTGTGCAATGGATGTTGCATTAATGGACTTGTTACCATTGATTCTGTCTTCTGACATGGTGCACGTTTTATGCAAAACTGGCTCATTGACTCAAGCTTTCTAATAGTTGCTGGTTGATCTGCAGCAGCATTGTCATCTCTGGTATCGGATAATGTCTAGTTAGGCATGGGATTTCTTGATAACATGTTAGCCACAATTAACTGATTTCAAAATACATGAATTGCTTCAGCATTAAAACTGCTCAGTCTCATCCTCTTGCATGTTGGCAGTGTTTTGTCCAAATCATAGGCGTTAAATAGTGGAGTTAGTGGGTTATGGTTAGTCTGGAGTTGGAAGCTCTCTAGCCCCAGTAGTTATTGTGAAAATGTCTGGTATGTCCACATACTTGCAGGGCATGCTTGTATTTGTGTATTTCTTTTGCATTACTTAGCATTGTAGACCAGTAGGTTTTAAGATTTTTGTCTATCTGGACTAAAGCAGCACTTGAGGCAACTACTGACAAATGTTTTTATTAATGTCATAGTAGGCGGACACTAAAGCAAATGCCAGCATTTGTTTAACTATGATAAAGGCTTAAACATTTTCCCATGACCAAGACACACCATCCTTTAATAAATCTGCCATTTGGCCTGGCGCAGTAGACAGATCTGGGGCCAACTTGCTCAAGAAATCTATCATACCAAGGGCATACCATAGCTCATTTACACAGGTTGGACATTTTAGCTATGTTATGGCTTTGACGTTGCTTGAATCTAGTTTGATTCCACAAACGCTTTTGCTGTGATGAAAATATTGGATTTTGTACTTATCAAAACTGTATCTATCTCTAACCCGCTTCAGACCTGAGTTTTTAATTGTCTGGAGTGCTGTTGCAATGTTGTGTCATTTGTCTTTCTGAGGACATAACACCAGCATATCATCCATGGTAACAGTAATAAAAACCAAGAAAAAAGTCCACATTGTCCGAAGCTCAAAATAATTTAGCGTTAACACCAAGGCATATAACCAAAAACCTTAAGTGCTTTTGTCCATCCACTTAGACTTCATCAAAACTAAAGTTTTTAAAAAAAATCACTCTTTATAAATAGCCCCTAATTATGCAGTTTTGGTCAGTCAATCAATCAGGTTCATTAACCAGTCTAACATAATGTGTCACTATGTGAAAACAAAAACTGCACCTCTTTAAAACCTTGTAAAAGTAATAAATCAGCTCATTTTATGCCTTAATAAACTTGGCGGGAAGCTAAATTGCTTAGAACTTTGGAACATGTGGATTTTTTTCTTGGTTTTTAGTTCTTTTATGGTCGCACATTTTACAGACGTTTTTAAATAAACACGTTTTGATATTACCTCTTTTTGTTACTGGTAGCATTGGCAGACACCAATCAGTAGGTCAAATTACACCAGATGCTTGCATTTGTTTGAGTTTGCCTGTACTTTAAATTGTATTGGAAATGCTATTTTATTGTTATTGACTCAGTTAAGCAGACCTTCTTTTTCTTTCGACTTTTACCGGTTAGGGGTCGCCACAGTAGAACTCCGGTCCGCTAATGATTGGCAGTGAATTTTTATGATGTCAAGTTGCCAGCCCGATACCCAACCTTCAAAGAAGGCACACCCATTCACGCACGCACCTACCTGCTTGTCTTTAAACGTCACTAAACTGCGGAGAGGACATGCAGACTCCACACAGAAGGTGCTCCAGCTGAGAATCGAACGGGAGAATCTCTTGCTGTGAGGCGACAGTGTTAACTGCTGCACCACTGCGGCCAACAGACTCAGTTAAGCAGGCCATCCTCACCAAATGTATCCACATTAATTGTGTTTATTCTGGCAATCAACTCCAGCTCTCATACCACAGTTCCACTAAGCAGATTATTAATATGTGAAGTTTCCAGCACATAAATCCAAATCTCATACCTGTGTCCTTTTGACTTCTTAATTTCTAGTAATCTTCCTGTACATTTGATTTGGTCTGCGGATTTCCATTTCTGCATCATACAAATGTGGACATTTTGAATTCCTTCAGTATGGGTAAAGGGTGACATTAAAGTAACATCACCTCCACAGGCTGACCTGCTAATTTGATTTAGTGTTTGGCACAGCTGTCACTAAACTAGGAAAAATGCTTTCTCAACATTTTCTCTGTTTATTCTTATTGGTTATTTCGTTTACCATGTTTTAATTTTACCTTCAACAGTGAAACATGTCATTTTCTTGCATTTGTTACACCTTCTGCTATGATTGCTCTCCTGTGACCCAGTTTGGGGTGGGTTATACTTCTTGCATTTGTCAAGTTTGCATTCACTGTGCTTATTTTGCACATGCTTTCTTTGGTTATCAACATCATGCATTTTTAGATCTGCTATTTCCTTAACATTTTGCCTTACATACATCATCCACTTTACTTAGCAGTCTGAATTGGCTTTTCCAAATTAAATTTGTTTCTGGCTGTAACGTTTGAGATATTTCAGTATCTGCCAACCCAATCACTGTTTTATTTCTATAATTTGTTCATCTTTAGACTATTTAAACAAACAAAATTCAGACAATTTATGTAAGCTCCTAACAAATGCTTCTACAGACTCTCATTTAGCTTGAACATTTATGTGAAAGTGAAGTGTATGCCCTTTCATGAGTACCATTTCTTCTTAGTACATAGTGATGTCCTTCCATATCACTGTTGCAGTATTCATTACCTCTGGGATCTCCTGCCAAGGATAGCCCAACATCCAGCCAGGATACCAAAGCCTTTATTACCTAGGGAGAATCGTACATCAGACATATGTTCCCCTCACAAGGGTGGGGCATAAAAGTGACATAAGTAACTTCCAGCTCAGGTCTTAGCTGCTGCCAGTCTGTACACCCTTCATTTTGCAGTTTCACTGCGCCTATGTCTTTCTGTTAAGTACCCCATTGGGGGTTCTTTTTTTCTTTATCTTACATTGTTCAGTGGGTTGCATGTCATCCAAGAAAGGCTCAATGTTGGAGGCAGATTCCCCATAAAGATAACCACAACAGGTGTCTGTTTTGTTTAGGTGCATCTCCCAACCACATTCAGTGTTCCATCTGTCAGGCTTTTGTACCCAAGAGTTTGTATAGCCGCCTTTCTTCACTTTCCACTTACCTTGAGAACCAGCATCTCAAGCTTTTGCCCCAGGGTACCATGGCAGAATTCATTCACCCAGAGTTGCAGCCACCACTCAAAAAGAAGGTCAAGAAGTCTAGGCCTGAGTTTGCTGCTGTTCAGCCTTCACCGGGCATCTCATTTGATGTTAATGAGAACCCAGAGGATAGTCTGGTAGTGCCATCGGTTTCATCCACCGCGACCTTCTCAGAGGCCATTAGGTTACCTGCTTTTCACACATCCTCTGAGGCCTGAAGATGTCTGCCATGGATGTTGAGGAGGAACTGTGGATGGCTATTTCCAAGGGGCCCAAAGAGATTCCTCAGATCTTTGTTATGGAAGAGTTGCCTGAATCCAGGCAGTGATCTGACCCTACACGTTTTGTCAGAGCTGATGTCCTGTTGAAAAAAAGGCAGAAAACTAAGCATGTGGTTTCAGCTCCCGGGGATCCACAAAGGGAATGGCCGGACTTCACTCAAGGCTTGCTCAATGCCTTGATACCATTGAAACCTTCTCAGGGGGTTTCAGTTCCTGCACCTTCTTGGTTCTCTACCCCTAAGAGGGCTAGGGACATGGAGTTTTCAGAAAAGGATTCTGACTCTGAGGCTGACCCATTAGCCTATTCCTCTCAGTTACCTTCATCTTTAGGCAGTGGGTCTGAGGAGAAGGAATCTATATGTCAGTCCTGATTTTCCTTAGGAGGAGCTTTCCATCAGTGACATGGTTCTGCATATGATGGAGCATTTCAGATGGGATTGCTCCCAACTAGCAGGCATCTAGAAAAGGTATTATGAGTTGTTACAAATGGAGTCTACTAAATCTTAGGCTGTCACTCCTGTGTTGGATGCCCTATTGGATACCTTCTCTGCTGCTAAACCGACACTGGATTTTTAACCTCCAGATCCTAAGAAACCTAACTTGCCTGCAAGTTCTTATACATGTACACTTCCCCTGATCCTGCAGTGATTTCTGTATCTACTGACAAGCCTTCTAGGATGTTGCCTTCTTTCAAGCTCCTTCCTTCAGATAAGGACAGTAGAGCTATGGAGAGGATTGGTAAAAAGGTATGCACTTCAGCTACTTTAGGCTTTAGGGCCATCAATTTCCAGACTCTTATAACAAGGTACATCCTGTCTCTTTCTGGTCCCCAAGAAAGTGAATTTTTGGAGATCTGTCTTGGATCTTTCCTTTCTGAACACATTTCTCATAGTGCCATCCTTTCAAATGCTATCTCTTCAGTCTCTGTTACTTCCCCAGGCCTCTCTGGTTTCCTTGGATCTGAAGGACGCCTACCTTCATATTCAAATCCACCCTCTACTCAGGAAATATTTGCATTTCTCTGTTTCTTCTCATTTTCAGTTCTCTGCATTACTCTTTGAGTTTTCAACAACCCCATGGGTGTTCACCAAGTGTCTAACCCCTGTATTCACTGTTTGCAGGCTTCAGGACATTCAGGTATTTCGTTATCTGGATGACCTCTTGCTTCAGGCTCCATTCCATTCCAAGCTGGTCCAGGATCTTTATTTTACCCAGCTTCTCTTGCACAGCCTGGGGTTCACTGTCAATCTTCAGAAGTCAGTTTTGACTCAATACATCTCAGGATCAAGGTTTCCAAGGCTGGATGTTTCAGACTGTTCCAATACTGGCATCGCTTCCTGCCAAGGTTTTGTCCCTCACAAATATCCTGTCCCTGCTTCCCCTGTCCTCTCTTCCAGCCAAGGAGTTCCTCCAGGGTCTAGAGTTCATGACTTCCCTGGGCCAAGCTTCATATGAGGATGTTTCAATGGTACCTAAAATCAGTACAATTTCAGCACCTCCACCCGCTAGGCCTTCTACTTACCATGCTCCCTTGTCTCAAACTGGATTGACTGGTAGATTCAGGAGCTGTCTCTCAATCCAGATATTCTTTTCACTCTCCTCAGCCATCTCAGGAACTCTTCACAGATGCATCAGAGCTGGGGTGGGGAGCCGCTTCAGGTGCCCTGAAGGTGCAGGACCTCTGGTCCCCTCAGCAGAGGGCAGATCATGTCAACATCAAAAAAATGCTTGCTATGATTCTGCCCCTTCAAGCTTTCCATGTGCTCTGGGTCCCAGGTCACTTAAAGGTTTATATGGGCAACATTACAGTCATGTGTACATCAACAAGCAAGGAGGGGGCAAGAGGTTCATAGGTTGGTACTAGGCTATCAGCCCTAAGGCCTGTACAAGCCTAGCCATAACAATCCCCTGGATATTTCTTCCCTGGACCCTTGTCTACCAGGGTGACTGACATGATCCCCATGTTGAATTTCCTATCTCCCATCCTTCTTTGCAGGGTAGCACTTCAAATGTGGGAAATAGACATCAGTTTGCAGGTCACCCTACAGAAAGTCTGTAAACATTCAGAGTGCAGTCTTGTGGTAGGTTTTCACAGCAAGTCCAGGACACAGCCTCACAAATGGATGCTTCACAGGGATGTGTTTCTGGACTTAGTACATTGGTGGGGTATTCCTCAAGTAGATCCCTTTGCCTCCCCTCAGAACAAGCAACTCCCTCAGTTCTATTCCAGATTCTCAAGTTTTTTGACTTGAAAAGTGGATGCCATGTCTTTTTCTTGGAAGGGAATGTTCCTGTATGCCTTTCCTCCCCGTCCTCTTCCTCCAGTCGTCCTTCACAAAATTGAGAAGACTGTCCAAAAGTGTATAACTCCCTTTTGGCCCAGACAACACGGGCTCCCTCTCTAATTCCATCTAGCCTGGATCAGTCATGTATATATATATATATATATATATATATATATATATATATATATATGGGTGTAGGTTAGAAGATCGACAGCTGGGATTACCGACAACGCATGAGCGGGCGCCAGATGATCGACACTTCTCGAAGACCGCTACGGATGAAAACTCCGACGCCAGGGATAGTGAGTTGGAAAGAAGGCTGTGTGAGCATGCGGTGGTGATGGATGTTAGGGTGCGACTAAGGTAAGTGTGGATAGTGACAGTCTGTGGGGATAGGGGTGGGTTAAGTGAGTTAGGGTTAGGCGGGTTAGGTAAGTGCGGTAGTGGTATTTTTTGGGTTAGGGGTGGGTTAAGTGAGTTAGGGTTAGGGCGCGGGTTATGTAAGTGTGCGGTAGTGATATTTTTTGGGTTAGGGGCGGGTTAAGTGAGTTAGGGTTAGAGTAGCGGGTTATGTAAGTGTGCGGTAGTGGTATTTTGGGTTAGGGGTGGGTTAAGTGAGTTAGGGTTAGGCGCGGGTAAGCTGAGTGTGCGATAGTGACGGACCTTAGGGTAAGGGTTTGGGTTAGGGTTGGACGTAGTTGTGTGTGTGAGGTTTAGTGTGGGTTTGTGAGGATTTTGGTGTGCTTGTGTTCTGTGTGTGGTTTTTGGATAAGGGGATGTGTTTTGTTAGTTGATTGTTGTTATTGTGGTGTGTGCAGTGTGTGGGGTTTCGTGTTTGTGGACCGTCGGTTACTTGTTTGTCGGGCATGTGAGTTGTCGTGTTTCTGGTTTGTCGATAATGTGGTGTCGATGTTTTTGTTGTCGGTGAGAGTGGCTGTCGAGCTTATGACCTAGAACCATATATATATATATATATATATATATATATATATATATATATATGTATGGATATTCTCATGCAGGACAAAGGAGCTCTCCTTTACCCTTGTCTGTCCACTCTTCAGCTGATGCTTTTGAGTGATAGGGCTTTGATTCCTTTCCGACACCAGTTTTCTGAGGATGTACTTGGGATACTGCAAGAGGCCTGGAAACCCAGTACCAAAAGATCATAGATGGAGGTTGGCGTAATCGTTAAGGTGTTTACCTTACAGACAAGGTTAATGGTTTGAGTCTCACATGGGGCAATTGGCTAGGCTTAAAATGGCCCACAGGGAGCAGTTAGCCTAGCACTAATCTACGAAACTATTTTCTGTTTGGTGTCTTAATCTTCATCAGGATCCCTTTTCAGTGGATGTCCCTTTTGCTGTTTCCTACCTGTGTGAACTACTACATTCTGACTTGACATAGTCTTCAGTGAAAGCCCAGTTGACAGTCATTTGTGTCTGTCTTCCACTTAGTCTTCTTTGGCCGCTGGGTTTGAGGTCAAGCAGTTTCTTAAAGGCATTCTTCATAGTAGGCCCCCAAGAAAGCCCATTCCTTCTCCTTGGGATCTTAATTTTGTCTTTGAAAAACTGACTCAAGCTCCTTTTGAGCCTGCTGCTGCTTTTTTTAATATTGCACCTGGATGACTGTTTTATTGGTTGCTTTCACCTCTGGCAGAAGGGTATCTGAACTACAGACCTTGATGAGTGGTCCCTGTTTTTTGTTTTTTCATAGAGACTGTCAGTTCAAATCCTTCTTGTTTGCCCAAAGTGGTTAATAAGGTATCCCTTAATCAGTCTATCCAGCTTTCTTCATTTTGCCCTTCTTTGCAATCAGCTAGCATTTTGTTTCTTTTCATACCAGGACATTGACTTTGTTAGTTTCTAAGCAAACTGTCTCCTCCTGGATTTCTAAGAACGTTTTTTTTTGCTATTCTTTTCATGTGTA